>NW_007728183.1:117161-135818 GCF_000696425.1 Galeopterus variegatus | reverse complement strand
CAGCAAGTACTCAATAAGTGCTTTTCAAAAAAATTATACCTGGTGCCAGTGAAATCCGGGGTCCCTATGTTTACCCCAGAAATATGGGAGCAAAAGGTGAACTCTGAGTGCTGCAAGGCAGCAAGGTCTGAGGAGCACCTTAGCCAGAGGCAGAACCGTGACAGTGAGAAGCCCTCCCACAGAACATCCCATCCACAGACACCCCAGATGGAATGCCTGCAGAACTGTCATGGGCCAATTTCCATGCATGTTACGGTTTTGTAGCAGTGGATAATGAGCTCTATCAATTAGGACAGAAGAAAGAGTAACACAACATACATATACACAAACACAGAAAAACCTAAAACCGTGAGCTGCTGCTTCTTCATTAAGACCTTCAAACCTGGTGATGGGCAGATTTGCCACAAAGTGGGCAGGAAGCTTAGTTCATCGAGTCCTTGACAACAGTTGCTAAGCCCAAGTTTGGGGAGGGTTGTTTCAGGCTAGGCTAGGGACTGGGGTGTCTCTCTGTGTGTGCGGGTGGGTGGGGAAGACAGGGGGTCAGCTGGGCATGAGAGTGCTCGAGAAGTTTGTTGTACTCTTGAGAGTGATAATGGTAAGCCCAACTCTGGTTCTTAAAATATTGTTATAGAGAAGAGAACGGGCTTGTATCTGAGAGCAATTTTTAATGACCAGATAGGATGAGGACCACCAGAGGCCACAGATAAGCTATTAGACATTCTCCTCTTACCCATATCGTTCTTTTCTTGGACATTAACACTTAGCTTCGCTGGTTCTACCCTTGTGTGCTCCTGGAGGTGAGGCAGAGGTACCTGGGGGCTTCAAGAATCTGACAGCAACACCCTTCTCAGAAACAGTGATGGAGCAATGCTTGGGTACCAGCACCCAAGCTTCTTTCAGCTTCGACCAAGGCCAAGAGACAACCATTGCTACATTCCTCCCTCTCTGGACTCAGCCTACCCATCTAGCCCCCTAGAGATACATATAGTACCTAATGACACAGAGCCCTCACACACACACAGACACACACACACACACACACCTGATCACACACACACAGACACACACACACACCTGAAGCTTGTCCTTTGTGTTGAGCATTGTACCTCAGGCACCTGGCACAGGGGCAGTGCCCCAGTGCCCAATAAATGTGGCAAATATTGAATGACTGGTTAAAATATTAGGAGGCAGGGTACCTACTCCATGCTGTATTTGCCCCTACCAAACTTCAACTCACTATAAAATATGTGGACACAACTTTTTTTTTTTTCATATATTTTTTCTCCAGGAGCTTTATGAGAGTCGGGATACATAAGTAACATGCTCTCTGTACTTTGGTGGCAAAAAGAAAAATAATTTATTTTCTTAATAAATAAGGATTTTAAACTTTCAGGATAGCAGAAAGTTATCTTCCCTATGAATCTTACTCCTTAAAGATTATCCTCTTCTCCCCAAAATAATTCTCCAAATGTCACTTCCCCACATTTATAAGTTATGGGAATGGGCAATGTCTTTGGAGTTTCTCCTGTCTTGCCATTTCCCCAAATCTTTCTAATTTGCTGGGCTTGAAGCTCATGTGATTTTTTTTTTCTCCATCTATCCCAGCATCTGCTGACACATGCCCAAAGCGCTCAGCTTAAAAAGGGAGTGGTCTTCAAAAACATAAAGTAGGTGTTCCCTGTACAAATGAAAACTTGACAGGTATTCTCACAGGGAATACTGGAACCTTTCCCTCAACAGCTGTACAAAAAGTTAAAACTTGTTCCTGGCAAACACGGTTACACTAATGCATCCTACATGAATTGTCCCTTCTTGTGGTTCACTAAACTCTAATTGCAATCATGTTGGACATAAGCTGCTTACTGTAATGTCTCATAATGAAAAGTGCACTCCCCAATTCAATACACAGTATTGCTTTCTTTGATTTAAAGCATGATTATGGTAATAAAATAACTACAAAAATTTAAACAAGTTCTTCAATAGATCATCTTTCTTTGGAGATGATGACAAGCTCTGACTCCTTTCATTACTGAGGATTGAATTTAGTTTTATGTACTGTCGGTTGCTATCTCAGCTTAATTTGAACAATTTTTGGACAAAATACCTTGGGGCTACAAATATGGTCACCCGTATTCACAGATAACGTATCATGTGATTCCTTTTGGGTCTATTCATAATCAGCAAGGCTGAGGGATTTTTGTTTTGCTTTGTTTGGTAAAATTTAAAAATTTTATTGCATAAGAATATCTTAACATATAATGCAATTGAGAAATTCATTAGTGACCCTGGAACCCTAAACACATCAACTGCTTTCCTTCTTCCTTGGTCTCATAGCATTGAAATCTGTCTGCATACAAGCTGGACAAGTTGGCCCCCATGCTTTTCTGTACTTTATCATAATAAATCATACTGGATTGCAGCACAAGCATCATCCATCTTGACCACTTCACTGTGGCTCAGAAGTTGGCAGAACAACCAAACTACTCAAGATTTTAGTGCCTTATGATTTTAAGATCAAGAACCATAGGCATTGCTTGAGGCACTTGGTGCAGAAGGTGAATACCATCTCTGCCTGCATATGCAGGCCTCCAAGGACAGGAAGCCACAGTCCACAAGGCTGATCCTCTCTGTTCATTTATCCAAAGCTGACTCGATTTTCCAAGAGCTCTGTCTGCCTCCTTTGAGGTCTTCCTCAACCATTCCTGCCCATAAGACTCTCCACTTCCTTTCAACTCCTGGAGGTCCCATGGTCAGCATCTCTCACTATCTCCCTTTGTTGCTGAAATATAGATGCTTCATCCCCCTAACCAAGCCCTCCTGTTTTTACAGCAAGAAATCTACCTTAGACACTTCTGGAGTCCCTAGGATATCTAGTGCTCAAGAAATATTAATGCACATTAATAGATAGATCCAAATAATATTGTTGATGAGATAACTGTAAAATGGAAAAGCAGGAAAGTAAAAATAATATAGAAAATGTGAAAGAGAAAAAGACTTCATGGTATTAGCTCAAACAAGAACAGAAACTCCATTTCACTACGTGACAAACTCTCTGTGCTTCAGTTTCCTCATCAAAAAAAATGGAAATGATAATAGAACCTACTTCACAGGCTGTCATGAGGATTAAATGAGTTCACATCTGTAAAGTGGTTAAGAGGGTGTCAGGCATGCAGCAAATGCTATGTAAGCATTTTTAAATGAAAATAAAAATTAAATGGCATGGTAATACCCCAATCTACCACAGTACCTGCCACAGGGTAGCTGTTCAATAAAGGCTGAACTGAACTACCATCTGTTTCGTGACACTTACACCAGCACGGCTCTGGGATCGAGCAGCAGCCAGGACAAGGGTCTGGCTGGTGACAGTGCCTTCCAGGAGGAGAAGCGCTCGGGAACACAGCAAGCTTCGCACTCCCGTTCAATGCCCCTGGAAGTTACCAGGTTCTGCTACAAACTCGGTTCAGCTGGAGCGCTCCCAGGGGTGGGATGTGCGGCTTTTGGGGTTAGCCCTGAGGAGCAGTTGCTGGGCACCCTGGCGCCCGGCCGGTGGTGGCTGCTGCGACGGGGACAGCCCGGAGCTCCGCCCCCTGCCTGGCCGCCCAGAGCCGGCACGGAAAGTTACTGCGTGCTAACGTGGCAGGAACGATGGAAAGCCCAGCGCTGCCAAGTGCTGCAATCCTGGGCTGCGTTTCCTAGGCTCACAGGCACGGCTCTTTGGAGAGTCTAGTCTCTGCACGTTCCCTGCACATAACTGTATTCTCGTAGCAGTTACTACATTTTAGGGCAGAAGGAGGAGAAAAAAGTTTGAGGGAGTGGCAGGGAAGCATGAGCCAAGATCCCATGCTCAATTTCTTCCTTGCCCTAAGATGTTCCTACGATGAACATATGATTTCCCCCACTGTACTGTGTATCTCTGAACTTTCATCTAATAGATTAAAAAACAAAAAACAAAAAACCCCCCCAAATCCAAACAACTATCAAGTTCAACTCACCAGAGGCTTCCATTTGTCTATTTATGCATCCATTTTTTTTTTTTAAACAAATATCTCCTAAGCACTGATTATCCATCAGCTACCCAGCTAGGCCCTGGAAAACCCCGAGAAGCTCACAGTCCAGTGTGGAGACAGAGAGTAAATCGTTGCTATTTGACATGAAGGGCTGTAACAGTGGCACGCACAGATTGCTGCCTGGCAGAGAATTATTTCTGCCAGGTGGGGACAGCAGCCCGCACAGGCTTGCAGGGGCGTCTTGTTAGAGCGGGCTTTGAAGAATGATTCCAGGGAGGAGGTCACCAGGTGAACAAGTGGCCTAATTAGACTGTGATGTACATTTATCATCTTTGTCCCACACCTGCTTTTTAAGTGAGGCTTTAAAAATACAAAAACAGATTGAGGTTTGGTGAATAGTACTGTATCAACGTTACATGCCCTGATTATGATCATTGTGCTGTGGACGTGGAAGAGAAAGACCATGTTTTTAGGGACCTACATGGAAAAAGGGTACAGGGGAATGTCTCCTCCATATAGTACCTATAGTATATGTGTATGTGTGTATACGCGCGCGCGTGTGTGTGTGCATATGTATATATATACACTCTCTATACTGTAGTATACATACAAGGGGGAAGGATGAGATTGTCAAAACAAATAGGACAAAATGTTAACGATGAATCTGGATAAAGAATATATGGGCGTTACCTGTGCTATACTTGCAAATTTTCTGTAAGTTTGAAATTATACTAGCACAAAAAGTTAATAGAAATTTTTTAAAGTACAAAATATACTAAATCAGCTTTAAAAATACCAACATGCTAATGCCTTTTATTACCACCATCCTAAAAAGTATCAGCAATAATCAGAACATAATTTGGCTGGAAGGATGCAGCTACCCAACTGGGCCATGGGAACCCCGAGGAACACCATATCCTCTGTGTGGTCCTCCTCACCCAGCCCCTTTCTTTTTTTCTGAAACCTTGAGTTTTTAGGGTAAGAGGGTCAGGACAGCTGTGAGGTGTCACAAAGGTGGCCTTCAAAGGGGAGAGAACAAAAGATGGTGTTTGTCACTCTGAGGTAGAGGGACCCCCAGGAATCTAGAGGAAGTGGTTCCACCCAGGAGTGGGCAGTCAGTCAGCTTAGGATGGATTTGGGATTTTTCAGACAATTCTGTTGTACTTATGAAACATTTTAAAAAGCAGAAAGCAAAATTTTAAAATAATAAGAGCAGCAACTAATATTCAGCAAGTGCTTATTTTAGGCACTTTGCTAATGATTTGAACATCTCATTGATTCCCTCATAACAGCTCCACGAGGTAGGTACTATTAATATTCCCATTTTACAGATGAGGGAACTAAGGCTCAGCTAGTCAATGGTGGAACTGGATATGAACACAAGCAGCCTGGCTCCAGAGCCTGGGCTCTTGCCCACATTAGTACTCTGCTCTAGACTCTGGATACTACCGTATGTGCATGTGAACAAAGAATTTCAAAGGACACGGAGTGGGATGAAAGCAGCATGATTAGCTGGGGTGGCAGAACTGCAGTAATGTTTACTTTCATTTTGATGTTCAGTGTTATTTATTACATAAATACTTTTTTAGAAAATCCAACCTATTGATTGATCATCCTTAACTCAGTAGATACAGTTTGAGATATGTGTGCCTAACAGAATTTTTGTCATTAAATAATTTATAGCTTCTCTGGCTTTGGTTTCTATATCTGAAATATAATATTTGCTAACATTTTTCCACTAACATATATAAAGTTCTAAAGTTGAAATTCTGTGTATGGGCATGTGTAGGATATGGAGGGGGTGAAGATTGTGGGATGGGAACTTGGTCTAAGGTTGAAATTCTGTGTATGGGCATGTGTAGGATATGGAGGGGGTGAAGATTGTGGGATGGGAAAGGGGGAAGGAATAAGGTGGGGTGAGGACAAAAATACCCTATAAGGACAATTCCTCACTGGTGGGGTAAGACATGCGTGAGGCTGAGCCGAGCTGTCTATTCATAAGGTACTGTTCAACATTGGAAGGAAACATCAGATCTGAATTAGGATTTTTTTTCCTGCTTTCCCTCCTTCTTTTTTACTTCTGCGATACCTCTCTTCCTCTTTTCCTTCCTCTTTCCCTCCCTCCCTCCTGTCCATACTTCCTTTCTTCTTTCCTTTATTTTTATGACACTCAGACTGGAGCAAATCTGAGTAGCCAAAATGAGGCTGAGCAGAGCTGTCTATTCATAAGGTACTGTTCAACATTGGAAGGAAACATCAGATGTGAATTAGGATTTTTTTTCCTGCTTTCCCTCCTTCTTTTTTACTTCTGCGATACCTCTCTTCCTCTTTCTCTTCCTCTTTCCCTCCCTCCCTCCTGTCCATCCTTCCTTTCTTCTTTCCTTTATTTTTATGACACTCAGACTGGAGCAAATCTGAGTAGCCAAAAACCCTGAGCACACCTCCCTTTGCATCCAGAGAACACCCTCAGATAATATTTAATCCCCTTACCACATGCGTGAAAGAAATCCTTTTTCCTGTGTGCTGTTTATATATACATAGATGATTATTTACTGAAAATGTATCCACAAAAGGTGTAAAGTTTGGAGTAACCAAAGGGACATGCTACTGTGGCTAGAAACCAAGCTGATTAGTTGGTATTCTCTTCCTGGTCTCCTTTCAGACAATCTGTATAGAAAGCAGAGCTTTCATTTCTTTGCATCATTCGTCGGTGTTCAAAAATGCTTTTGAGAGAGCCAAGGGAACAATGATTTAATGCTGTCAAGTGCTTTGAGATCTCAGACAAAGAAGCTCTGTATATACTGAGAATTACTGAGCATTATCGGCCCCAGTATCATTCCCCTCAATATTATCAGGGCTTTGGAAAAATTAACCAAGAAATGGGTCCTGGCATACGGACAACAGCAATTGCTTCTGGAAAGATTAAGAGACCCTCTACATTGGGAAATGTAGGGCTCAGTGAAAACACTAGCCCAAGAACTTCTTTCCTTCTTTTGCAAATTAAAAACACCAAATACTAAAATCCATTGCAGTATGGAAATGAAATAATTAAATTAAAGCTTTTAAAACCAAGCTCCAGTGGAGAGAGGGCAAGGAATTGTGTGTGTGTGCATGTACCTATGAAAGGGAGAGAGAGACATACACAGAGACACAGACTTCAGAAAAATGTGTGAAAAAGGCTTTTTTCCACATGTTTACATTTGCTACAAAACAAAATTCCCCCCCTTTTTTAAAAGTAAAAATGTATGCATTCTGTTTGGTGAGAGTGCAGGGCAACAGGCACTCACATACATTTTTGGTGGGCATGGTAAAGTCTATTATCAAGGACCACTTTGCAATATCCAAATATTACAAATGCATTCTAAATGCATTTACCTATTGTCCTTGTCATTCCACATCTACAAGTTTATCCTGTACATCTATTTGCATATGTACAAGATAGTGTATGTTCGAGGATATTCAGCACAGCTCTGTTCTTATTAGCA
This sequence comes from Galeopterus variegatus, assembly GCF_000696425.1. Lineage (NCBI taxonomy): Eukaryota > Metazoa > Chordata > Mammalia > Dermoptera > Cynocephalidae > Galeopterus > Galeopterus variegatus. The sequence goes on along the minus strand of NW_007728183.1, from coordinate 128,326 downwards.
AGGCCTGAAATCAACTTAAAAGTTGATTAAATAGCTTCTGGTATATCCATAAAATGGAATAGTACACAGTTGTTAAAAAGAATGAGGCAGTTCTATACAAACTGTTACAGAATTATCTCTAAACATGTAGTGCCAATTGAAAAAAAAATCAAGATGCCCTGCACAAACAAATAGATACATTCGTATATGTATATTTGAAGTCATGCTCATATAGTCATTGAGTCGATTTCTGGAAGGTTGCATAAGAAATTGGTAACTGTGGCAAAGGAATAGAGCTTATCTCTAACTTTATATCCTTTTGTGCATTTTGAATGCACCTACATGTCCTATTCAAAAAATAAATTAAATAATGCTAATGTGGGTGAAATCACTGATGAAACAACAAAATAAAAATATGAACTTTGTAACATTTTCTGGGGAGGCGGGTGGATGAGGTGTCTTCAGAGCTCTCCCATGTTCCTCCTTCCTCATCATGGTCAGGCTTCCCAGAGCCCACGTTGCCTCGGGGAGCCCAGCGTGAGGCCAGGAATGCCTCACCTGAGTCAGCCCATGACTGTTTCCCTGCCTCTGAATTCCCTGGTTTCCCAGCTCAATTCAGGGTTGGACATCCTGGTGCCTGTTGGAGCTAACCCTCCCCAAACCAGGAAAACCCTGAGCCATACCAGACACTGCCTTCCATGTTGCACTGACAGGGGAAATGATCCCTAGGGATTAAGGTCTTCACTGGGATAGCCAAGCATATTTGCTGCAATTCTGACCAGGGATAACTTTGGAATTGAGTTTTTTGTTTGTTTGTTTTTATTGGTTGCAAGGAACAAATACTCATCAAAATAGGGGATGATTATTGCAAAGATACACATGGAGCAATAAATGTAGCAGCATCTCATGGGAATCTAATAAGAATAATAAAACAACAACCTCAAAAATAATATTGATGGGGCTGAATGGTTGGCTCACTTGGTTAGAGCGTGGTGCTGATAACACCAAGGTCAAGGGTTTGGATTCTCTTACTGGCCAGCCACCAAAAAACCAAAACCCAAACCAAAACCAAAACCAAAACACACAGAAACATTGATGGAGCCCTTACGTGCCCAGGATTGTGCTTTGTACTGATTATTTCATTTCAACCTTGCCACAAACCCACACGGCTATCACTGCTATTACCCTCATTTTGTAGGACATTTTGGCTTATTGAGGTCATCGGTGCCGTGGAGTGGGCAGGTACCACAGAAAGGGGATCTGGAGAACCTGCTGCTCTCTTTATCTCCCTCTCATGGGCAGAACAGTGTTACCCTCTGAGGGCTCTGCTTCTCCCTGCACACTTTCTTCTCTGTTCTGACACCAGTTGGCTCATTCACTCCCTGTAGGGCTCACTCATTGATTCTGCTTCCTTACAACACCAGCTTCCACGTAGCGCCGCGTGATCCTCCTCCTCCTCAAGGTCTCTTCTGTGCTTCAGCTGCCTCTTAACTCCCTCCTCCTCTTCAGACCACCCATTCCAATTCCCACGAGAGAGAACTTGAGAAGTCCTCTTTCTACTGGAGGCCAGCCACATATCTAGTCATTTCCTGGCCTGTGGGCTGCCCCACATCAGGTTCCCGTTTTGCTTCATTCATCTGTGGCTGAAGGGTAGCAGTCCTCATGGGCTCCTGCACCTGCAGTTATGGGTGTGGCAGACATTCTGGCCCATCCCCTTCAGAGACACTGATCCATGATTGACCACTGATCTCTTGCCTCAATCCCCAAGTCACTGCTTCCCGTGGTCCGCTGCATCCATGCCTTTTCCTGGTTATCCATCTGCTTGCCCCAGTGCACTCTGGAGTCCAAGGTGATTGCACAGACAGCCCCAGCAGGTGGGTGGAGAATGACCGGAGGGATCCTGGCAGATAATGCTCAGAGGCGCTGTGGATCAGCTGCCCTTGCAGTGGAGCCCCAGCCACAAATCATGAGGTTACTGACCACTTTATCCTAATTGGTCAGTAAACACCAAAGCTGGGCTCCTCTTCTTTTCTTTCCTCCCTTCTTTCAATACCAAACTGCTTGAAAGGGTTCCATGTCTTGTCAAACGCTGTTTCCCAAGCCTGAATTAATCTTTTCTGGGCTTGTCTTCCACATTCTTCAAACTCCTACTAATCCTTCAAAACCCAGCTCCAGGCATTGCCCTCTTCAGTGAATCCTTCTCTAAATAAAAGGTAATCATATGTTTAGTTTAGGCTACTTTTGTACTGGGTATACATTTCTACTGTAGCCTCTATCATACTGTATTGGAATATTTATTTAGATGTGTGTTTCCTCTACTGGAGTGTAAGATCATAGTGAAAAGGGACCCTGTCTTGACAATTTATTTATTTATCTATTTATTTAAATGAACTATTTTAGGATAGTTTTATGTTTACAGACAAGATACAAAAATAGTACAGAGAGTTTCTAATACTTTATTGTATGGTTAACATCTTGCTTTACTGAGGGTACATTTGTTCCAACTAAGGAATCAGCATTGGTGAATTACTATTAACTAAATGTCACAGTTTATTTGGATTTCATTAGTTTTTACCTAAAGCCCTTTTCCTGTTCTGGGATGTCACCCAGGTCCTACATTATGTTTAGCTGTCATGTCTCCTTAGCCTCCTCTGGTCTGTGACAGTTTTTCAAACTTTCCTTGTTTTTGATGATCTTGACAATTTTGAGGTGTATTGGTCAGGTATGTTGTAGAACGTCCCTCAATTTGGATTTGTCTGATGCTTTCCTCCTGGTTAGATGGGGTTTGTTAATTTTAAACACCAGCACGTTTGGATATGTCTGATGCTTTCCTCCTGGTTAGATGGGGTTTGTTAATTTTAAACACCAGCACTAAACAAAATACCTAGCATGTACCATCTAACATACTCTAAGCATTAATAATGATTAATGTTTATTTAACTGAACAGAGTTCAAGTCTTTCTTCCGTACCTTCATATAAATAGAATCCCTACTGATGCCCTTGGAGAGGTGAAGAAATTTGGATTTGTCTGATGCTTTCCTCCTGGTTAGATGGGGTTTGTTAATTTTAAACACCAGCACTAAACAAAATACCTAGCATGTACCATCTAACATACTCCAAGCATTAATAATGATTAATGTTTATTTAACTGAACAGAGTTCACGTCTTTCTTCCGTACCTTCATATAAATAGAATCCCTACTGATGCCCTTGGAGAGGTGAAGAATGGAACTCAAGCCTCATGAAGATCTTCTACACAGCTCCATAATAAAAGACAGTATGCAATCAAGTGTCAAATAAGGAGAACAGAGAGGATGACCTATGGCAGGAGATGGATTAATCATTATGAGCAGGCAAAGTCAGTAACCTCTATGTGAAAAAAGGGTCTGGAAAGCAGGGACGATTTAGAGAGGTCTTTTTCAGTTCTCAAGCCCACCAATCTCTTCCCTGACTTAGCGCCTGCTCACATGCTAAGCCCGAAGTCTGGAAGGCACTTCCACACCTCTCTTCTCATAGCTGGCTTATCACATTTTAAAACATCGGCTTAAATGTGACTTCTGCAGACCTACATTATCTGAAATAGGCTCCATCTGCTACTCTCTCACAGCACTCCATGTGTTTTCTTCATAGCTTTGTCAGCATAATGACTGATCATTTATTTCTTCATTGACTGTCTTTCTCATTAGAGTCTCAGCTCCCTGACGGCAAGTACTGTATTTTTTATTTACCCTGGCAGAGCACATAGTGGTACTCAAGTTACCTTGCTGAATCAATGAATGGGTTGATGTTGGATGAGGCTGACAAGACATGAGACACTGACAAGAAGACATGTGAGCAACTGCTGTAAGAGGCACTGAGATGGAGCAAGAGTGAACCAGGTAGGCAGATGGGATGCTGCCAGGTCATCAGACTGATCACAATGGTGCCAGGTCATCCCAAATGAGGTGGCATAATTTGGGCAAAGGCAAGCAATATATAAGGTGTGGATCGCACAGGGGTACAGGCCATCCAGTAATTCTCCATCTTGGGAAGGCCAAGAAGGTTTGTAGGACAAACAACGAGGGACTAGGAATAACTGGGGTCAAGAGAGGAGCAGGGGCTATAGGAGTAGCTGCATATATTAACACTGAGATTGCATCCCATGGATGAGAATAGCACAAAAGCTCCTGGAAGGCAAACAAACCCAACAAGAAAAAGGCACTTTGGTGAATAAAATAAGAAAGACAAAATGGAAGATGAATACCTGTGATTTTGCTATAGGACTTTGTACTAGAAAAGGACGGCTATTTGGAGGAGAATGAGAAAACCTGGAACAACGCAGTGATGAGCTTCAGGGCTCTGAATGGAAAGGACCCCACAGAAATCTTTGATCTATCCCACCATGTTTTCTACATGGTTACAAAAAACACAAGCAGGGTAAACACTGCCTATCTTGGAAAGTATATATTTTTCTCATCCAAGTTCAATTTTAAAATGCTGAACAAAAGGGCAGTGTTTTACATGGTTTCTGACTAGAATTAGCCCAGTACAAAAAAGCTTGGAAAGCACATGGCAAAGAAATCCTGAGAGTCCAGTATGTGATTTAGTAACAAAAAAAGTGGTACATCTTGCCTTTTGTACCCATATAAATAATTACAATGGTTGAACTCGGCTTATTTTTCATCTAACCTAAGTAACAGCTTTGGACAAGAAAGCTAACAATGACTTGTGTGTATGGGAGTCCAGGGGGACTGTCCACAGTAGATCTCACCAGGCTCCTGGGAGGACCAAGCACATGGTTCAACCGACCTTCCTCTGACGAGGTAGGGGACGGGCAGTGGATGGCATAAAGCACAGCTGCCCTGCTTTATCTGAAGGTCAGGACACAAGATCAAGCAGCATGTCTCTGTTATTTCAAATCTATAGCCTTTGAACTCACAGCAGGTAGGTGCGTGAGTCCTGCTCACCAGACTCGCATGTGATTCAGGAATTCCTCCTTTCCTCTGCCCCTCCTTAGAGACTGAGGGCCAGAGGGGACCACAGATATCATCCTGGCCAACCCTTTCATTTGTGAAGGGAGGAAACTGGGTCCAGAGGACAACACAAGCTGCCCAAATTCCTCCTGGTGGATGGCATTTGAGCCAGGATGAGGCTGTTTAGCTCAGCTTTCTTCTCACTATCCTAAGCAGCCCATCCGGGGATATTGTGAGTGACTGACCACCAAAATTAACTCTGATGTCGCATTTTGATTTCCACTTCCATTTATTAGAACGTATAAGCACTGTTCACATCCCCCCCCCCCCCATTACTTCTATAACGACCTTGAGGTGGTCAAGGAAAAAAACCCAACTACCCCCATTCCTATGCATGTTAATGAAATGCACACCAGGTATCTGACCCAGACTCTTAATTCCCTGCCAATCTCCAGCTCATATCAATTCATTTCTCTAACAGAAAATAGGTGTCAGCTTTGTAGATGGAAAGTAATTTCCTTGCAAATATTACCAGAGAGGTTACTAGCAATACTTGACAGTTTTATTATTACTTTTGTTTCAAACTAAGGTGGGGAACTCTATATCTGCCAGGTAGAATCAGAAAAAAATGTAGAGCTTTTAACTTTGTATTAGTTTTAACATCAGGGGGAAAACCAAGAAACAAAGGACAAGTGTGTTGGCCACATGCCGAGTACGGCTAAGGGCACCTCACAGGATCCTGGCTTCCTTCCTCACTTCCCACCCACAAACTTTCAGATCCTAAAACTTCAGTGTGGGTTGAAGAGAATTACTCTACAGCACCTGAACAGCCAAAGCAGAGGTGGGCAGCTGAGATGACTCGGCAGAACCTGCTTGTAAGCACCGGTTAGCAGCTCCCTTACAAGATAAGCCAACTGGGGTAAGCTAACTTGATTTACCCTTCTCTGGATTTAATTGAAGGATGTTATGCTTTTATAAGAATCCAGTAATCTAAATATTTCACATTTAGACAAGAAAACTAGACGACACAAAGACAACCCAAAGAGTATTTCTTTAATACCCACTTGTGTGTATTTTATTAATAACCATTCATGGGTAGAGGCTACTTGAATTCATGTTTTACTAACTATGCGTTTTCTAAAGGGTCAGATAGTTTTGGGTGTAGGGTTGCCAAATAAAATAAAGAATTCCCAGTTAAATGTGAATTTCAAATAAACAACAAATAATATTTTTAGTATAAGTACGTTCTGTATATTGCATAGGACATACTTTTATTCATTGTTAATCGGCACTGAGTCCATTAACCAGCCGGTTTATTCATTATTCAGATTATTTTTTCCCCTGCTTCATTCTTTTCTGGCCTTTCAGTGGCTTAATTTTAGGAAGTCTATTAGCGGGTGGGGGGAGAAATACAGCTCAAGCGCATTGGGTGTCCTACTTTTCATTAGCTGAGGCACAAGTTTTGGTAGGGGAGAAATTTGATACTTTGGGCTAAAAGTGGTGATTATCCGCATTCTTCCTATTACCATATAGACAGAATTAGCCATAGACTGATGTTTTCCAGAAACTGGATTTTGCAGACCAGTAAAATGTAAAAAGAAAAGAAAAGGAAATTGTGAAATTGTAGGAAGATCAATCTACTGCTGCCAAGTTTAAAACGGATCAAACAAGGATGTTAAAAAAAAAACCCACAGCTACCATCTCCAATTACCATTAATTCATAAAAGAAAGTAACATTTCAATACCCCCAAAGCAGGAAAGATGCACTCTTAGAATAAAAAACAATACTTCTTAAATAAAGTTGGCAGCCTTACAATATGTTGCCCTCATTTTGGTGAAAACTTCATCACAATCTAGTGCTGGCCCTGGGATTTGAGAACACCTGATGGTACCACATTAGCACCTATAAAATGACAGTAGCAATACCGCATATTACACAGGTTTGTGCTGGAAGGGGATAATCATAGAGTATCTTCTATTAAAGGAAAGAGATGGTGAACATAAATCAGTTTGAATTTTGATGATGTTAAATATAATATCTAATTTAAGTATTTTGTATCTAATATGCACATTATTTGTATGGAAGTACAATGTGACTTTTCTCAAACCATGAAGCATTTCCTCACTTAAATAGAAAACCTTTTCCTAAACTTCCTTTGGAGCACAATCCAGTCTCTGAACTCTTAATCTCTATTTCTATAAAATGAATGCTTCAGGAACTGGAAAATATGACATTGAACTTAAGTAGTTCCCTTCCTGAGAGACTTCTGGAGTCTTCGATAGGACAGGTAATTAAACCTCCTGGCTCCTGTGAGCTGGTACGGTGTGTAGCCCTGTTGGAGAAGAGTTGGGTATTTGCCAAAAGGCAGGTATAGCTGGTTGTAGTTCTTAGAGACCAAGTCCCCAGGTTCAGATGTTCTATCACCCTTCCCACTTAGCATAAGAGGAAACTATGGTGTGAAAGTGGAGAATTGTCTGAAATTGCTGAGTCATTAATAGGGACCACAATTAAAATCAATTGCCCAACCCAAATCTCATACGTAGTTCCTTCTATCATCTTCCACCTAGACAAATATATATATAAAGTTTTTTGGTTTTTTTTTTTTAACCAAGAAAACTGTCCTTTAAATAGGACTGAAATTCAATCTCATATTGCTACAGAGGGATAAAAAAGTATTATTTGCTAGTGATCTTCAAATATTCTTTCTTTCTCCCCATGACTATAAAATTGCAAACTGTGTATCCTTTACAAGGGCTCTTTGAAGCAAAGAATGTCATTATACATACACATACATACTAAAATATATATTAGTAAAATGCTTTTAAAAAATAAAGAATATCCCCAACTTTTCACAATGATAATCTCTGGGTTAGGGCAATGGGTAGGGGGCCTTTTATATTATGTTTTTGTGTAATGATGCAGTTTTTAAAAAATTGTAATGGTTTATTACTTTTAGAATAAGTAAAAACCAAAGATAAAAGACACATATACTCACATTAAAAATCACTTTAACCTGGATTCTAGGGAGGCCGTTTAATGTCACCTGCTACCTGTACTTTCCCATAGTCCTCTATCTACCAACCCTCAATGACCTGAGAAATTCAGTGCCACGGGGTATTCCAGACATTTGTCCTCCTGAGAGAAGCAGTGCTACTATTTTTTTAACATCTCAAAATCCCAGCTCTTTTCGGTAATGACTGAAGCTCAGGTATTTTCTTCCCAGGCCTATTTAATATCAGCTTGTTTTCATTTCTCTGTCTACGCTGTTTGCCTTACTAATTCTGACATGATTATTTTTTTCAGGCTCAACTGAACAGGAGAGAGATTTTGGCTCTGATTCCAGAATGATGTTTCCCAGAAAGTCAACTCTTGTTCCAGGTACTTGATAAACATCTCACTAGCTAATTTCTTGCTCTTTCTAAGTGATTAACATTTTGGTTAGCAAGTCCAGAACCCTTCACATACGGTCTGCCTCCTATACAACAAGTTAAGCAGATGAAACCCACAGAGCACGGCCTGGCCCTCTGCTTCCCTTTAATGGTTTCTGTCACCCGGGCCAAGCTAAAGTCACCATGACTCTGCACCTCGACATGCAGCCTCAGGGCAAGCAGAAAAGTGCAAGTGACTGTAGCCCTCAAACTGCAATTTAAGGGTAGCTGTTACGTTCTACTCTTCCCATATAATTCTCTTCCTAACCACCAAATATGAGGATAATGTGCTGTTTTTACTTATTTTCAGTCAAAACAGCATTAAACCTTAGGGTGATGGCAGCATATTGCTGAACTATGTGTTTTAGTCTGACTAGAATAAATTAGATTTTGTTGGTGGGGAGAAGGGAGAAAGGGGAACATTGAGTCCAAAGAAAATTGGATTTTAAAAGCTGGATTTTCCTAGTTCCTGAACTAAAGGTATATATAAAAAATACAGCCACAATTAATAATATAATAATTAAGGGCCGGCCCGGTGGCGCACTGCTACAGTGCGCCGCTTGGGAGCGCGGCGGCGCTCCTGCCGAGGGTTCGGATCCCATATACAGACCGGTTCCCGCTCATTGGCTGAGCGAGATGCGGGTGCAGCACCGAGGTTTGTGATCCCGTTGCCGGTCCCGGTCTGGTACGGGCACGACACTGAGGGTTGCGATCCGTTGCCGGACACAAAAAAAGACAAAAAAAGGAAAAAAAAAATATATATATATATAATAATTAAACTGTAGGAAGTTGTAATCTTTAACAAGGTGTTTCTTGCCAGACATATTCAGAATCTGTGTACTTGGATTTTAATTGTGTTTGCATTTATTGGGTTAAAAGATGCTTCCTGCAATCAGAATGGAACTATGAGATTTAAAAGGGAAAGAACACAATAAAAATGCTTCCCCCAAAGCATTCAGGTCTTCTTGGATGAAGGAGTTTTCATCCAAGGATGCTACGTGGCATTACGGAAATGAATCAGAGACTTGGGCCCTCCCTTTCCTTAGAAACAAAAACATGGTTAAAATCGTTAGGGTAAATGAACTGGACAAAGCATATTCTGCATTTTGTTTTTAATTTCAGCCAAAAAAAAAAAATACTGAGCTCTGTTCTTGGCAGGAGAAATATCCTCAGCCTGTTCATCTTCTATCCACTGCCCAAGTCAACTCCAGGTATGATTGATTGAATTTTCAGTTCCTATATTTTCAGATCTGGCTCTCTCTGTGGTGTGGTGGTGGTAGTGGTAGTGTTTATGGGGTCTGTCACTGTAAGAGTTACATTTTTTTTTTCCTTTTTTGTCTTTTTTCATGACCGGCAATGGATCGCAACCCTCAGTGTCGCGCCCGTACCGGACCGGGACCGGCAACGGGATCGCAACCCTCGGTGTTGCGCCCGCACCAGTGAGAGGCCGGTCTGTATGTGGGATCCAAACCCTCGGCGGGAGCGCCACCATGCTCCCAAGCAGCGCACTGTAGCAGTGCGCCACCGGGCCGGCCCAAGAGTTACATTTTAAAACACCAAAAACTTTTTTTAGGTTAAATATTCCTCAAATGAACTCCTTGAGGAACCGGGTTCTGTGCATATGTGAAAGTGTTCTGCAAGAACGAGAGCCAGAGAAGCTCACTCAGGTCCTTCCAGAGACCTTTGCTTCCCCTTCCTGGTCTCATGTTCTTCCTGGAAATCATGTTCTTCTGCTTAGCTCTCTCTTCTTAAGCTTGGAAGGGCAGGTGAAAACAACCCCATCTCACCAGTCTTGGAAAGAGGTAGGGATGTGGTGCTCATCTTCCCCTGGCTTTTACTTGGATCAAATATGGGAGAAAAGAAGAAAACTAAACCTTGGAGAAGGGGAAGAATGGAAAGTAGTTATCCCTCCAAAATCACCTAGTAACCTGCCCTTTGGAGTAAACTGAAAGTAGGTAGTAGTGCCTCTCCAGGCTGAAAAGTACCTGAGTATCCCTATTATCAACTAGAACACAAAGATTCCTGAAGGAAAAGCATGCCTACCATTGGTTCTTTTTTATTATTGTAGTAATTCAATTTTTCTTTCTTTTTAAAAGGTTCTTAAAATAATACATATATATAGCAGAAAATCTGGAATTCAGAAAGAAGTTAAAAGAAGCATGCAAAATATCACCAATTGGATTATCTTATTATCCAAATGCTACTACCACCATTAATATCTAGGGGTAGGTAGTTCCTTCCAGTATTTTTTTTTTCCTATGCTTTTTAAAAATCTTCACCTAACTGAGATCATTCTGTACGATGAATTTCACACACTATTTTTTGTTCAATCAATGAAAAATATTTTAATATGTGTTTATTAATTCTTTAAATATTATTTTAATGGGAGTATAATTTTTAATCATATGACTATACTATAATTTATTAATAATTTTCCTAATATTGGACATTTAGGGTAATTAAATTTTTAACCACTGTAAGTAATAGTGAAATAAACATGTTTTTCGTGTGCATAAATCTTAGCATTTCAAATTATTTCAAACTATTTGGAAGTAGACTTACCAGATCAAAGAGTATCATCATTTTTTCAGGACTTTAATACTATTGCCAGGAAAGTTGTGTCAATTTATATTAACACAGTATATAAATATCTTCCTGAAGCTCTGACTTCATTGATTAATGTCATGTAAAAAAATCATTGCTATTGCGTTAGGTTCCTAATATTTAACTTTGTATTCACTGGTGAGGCTAAAAATTGTTTATAGACTAGTTAGCTATTTGTATTTTTTCTTCTATGACTTGTCA
>NW_007728183.1:97279-116547 GCF_000696425.1 Galeopterus variegatus | reverse complement strand
AACAGTGGATAGGGTTGTTGATGACTTTTTTTTTTTATTGTTTTGTTTTTATTTAACTGTATTTTCATTTTTTTCCCCAAACTGCATAAAAGATTTTTTTTCCTTAACAATGGTCTGTTAATTAACTTCTAGAATACAGTATTGGAAGCTTTACTCCCAAGAAGTGCAATGTTACAAAAAAGTGGATTTTCTATTTCTTCACCTCTTACCTTAATAGACACAACAACATTAAAACTCATCTCATTAGAAGATATTTTGTGAAAATGAGATGGGACATTTCTAAACCAAGTGCTTTTCCTCTGAATAAGATTTAACCCAAAATGAGGTTGGGGACTGAAAGAATGTGTGAAAAAACTACCTCTTTCTATTTCTAAAGTTAATAGAAATTCTTTTGCAATGGCTTTTTTCCCTTGACGATTAAGGATTGATACATTTTGCATGTTAAAAAGTAGAGGGCTATAAGTAAATACTCACTGGAAGTAATTATTTTTTCTTCCTGTAAATTCCCTTTTTGTGATACAATTGGCACTATTTTACGGTCTTGAAGATTCCCATTTTTCTTTAATGGTCTCTACCTTCCTCTGTTTTTAGCTCTTATTAATTGTTCTGCTTTCCATTAGCAGATAATTCTCTCTGGCTGTGCAACAGTGATGAGGTTCAGAGTCATGGACAATATACCATATCTGGTTTAATCTGGCTTGAGAGAAGCTACACTGTGCCTCACTCTCAAATTAGTCACTTTAAGTGTAAGTGATGGGCAGCCCCCGTGGCAATGATTTTGTCGTAGTAAGCACTTGGGAATACCTGCTGCAAGTTTTTCACCCCCAAACCCCACAACCAAGCAAGTTTATCTTTGTTCTTTGTATCTCCTTTCCATGCCACATTGAAAAGGAATAAAAACCAAGTGCTGTACATGTCAATTAAATGCATAAACAATTAAGAGTCCATTTCTCCCTTAAATCTTTCATGCTTGTTTGCTTTCTTAGAATAACACTTAAAAACCAAAAAGCATCAACAGGACTGCATCTCTTCATTTCGTGTGTATAGAGCATGAGGTGCGGGAGGGAGTGTTCGGCACATAAAGTCTGCTCTGCAATGGATGTCCTTGTAATTTCTTTGGAACAAGGCTTCCAATGGATAATCCTGTGAGGTGAGGGAAACTTCCTTCCACTCAGATACTGTCAAGGCCAATGTGCCTTTTCAGGAGATTGTCTGTGAGATTTTGAACATTGAAATGGTAAAAAAAAAAAAATTGAGCTGGACAGATCTTTGCCACCACTTTTTCTGCTAAATATAGATAAGTTGTCATCGGGTTGCACAAGCAATTTCCAGCTACAGCTCTGCAGGAAGGGAGGCAAGCACTGGGGCTTATTTCTCTACTGGTTAAAGTGCATAGAGCAAGGGAAGCGGGTAGAAGGGGGCAGAAGGATAGCAAGAAAAAAAAAATGAGTCTTAGCTTGGGCTAAATAAAATGACACTAGGGGGTCTGCAGTTGATGATGGCATTTGCTTACAATCTCATTAATCATCAACTGCTTGCAAGAAAAAATACGAATACATAGAAGGAACCCTAATCCAGGAATCTGTGCTGTCTCTCTCCTCTACCAGCACTTTGAAAAACAGCATGGTATAGAGGAGAGAGACTATAGGAGATGGAGTCAGACAGTCCATATTCGCATTCCAGCTTTATCACTTGCCCTATGTTTGATTTCGAGTTAATTGTTTAACATTGCTGAGCCTGAGGGTCCTTATACATATATAAAATGTAGGTAAAATAATATTTCCCTCACAGCATATTAGGATTAATGTCAGGATGGCACGACTAAGTGCTCAACATTGGTTGGTGCCTTTCCACTTCTCTCCTTTTAGGCAAGTCATTTAAGCCCCCTGGACTCGTTTCTTTCTTAGCAAGTCCTATTGGTTCCTCCTCCAGAATATATCCAGAATTTATCCACCTCTCTCTATTTCCACTGCTACCATGCTAGCACAAGTCACCGTCATCTCTTGCATAGGCCACTGCAATACCTTCCTAAGTAGTTTCCCTCCTGCTGATTTTAAATCCTTATAATCCATCTCCACAGGGCAGGCAGAGGGGACTTTTTAAAAATGTAAATCACATCATGCCACCTCCTCCCATGGCCTAAAACCCTCCAGTGGCTTCTTACTAGACTTAGAATAAAATTCAAACTCTTTACCACAGCCTTCGAGGCCCCCTGTGATCTAGCCCCTGCCTATTTCTTTCCTCTTTGACACCATCCGCCATTGCTATTTTCTTCTATTAATACTTTTTCCAGCTGTACTGGCCTTCTTTCAGTTCCCAGAATACACCAAGTTTATTTCTACACCTCAGGGCCTTTTCATTTGCTGTTTCTATGGCTTGGAAGAAGTTTTTTCTAGACTCTCTTGTGGCTGAAACCATCTCAACAGTTAAGGCAAGTGATTCTATGATTCCTTGAACAGAAAGACTGAATCCCAGAATAATTTTAAAGAAATGCAGTTAGAAAATTTTCAAATACTCATATAGTAATTCATATTAATTTTACCAAATTGAGGCACTTCGGTTATCTGCTTTAATAAAAAGATAAGAAATACCTATAATTTGCATGTTGAGTATTTATATGTAAAGGGATCTATCTAAGCCATTAAAAAAATGGTTCCTTTAAGTAGCATTTAGGTTCTCTGAGCAATCTTATTCACAGTTTGATTAGTATGCCCCTTCTTCACAGATCTTAGAAAGGAAAGTGACCCCACAATATAACACCTTCACTAAAAGAAATGGCTCAGGTAAGCTCAGGCATGTGAATAGTGTGTTCTTCATCTCAGGGAGTTATTCTTTCCATTGTGCTCTGTGCACGTGAGTCCACCTCTGGGGCTGTGCTTTAAGAGGGACACTGTGTAAACTGGATCACATCCCAGGGAAGGAGCTGGAAACCATGTTAGAAGAAAAAAAAAAAAAATAGAAGAAAAGAGGAATGCCTTTTCTTAAAGGGGAGGAGGCTGTGAAGACCTGATAGTTGTCAAATATTGGAAAGTTTCCATGAAAAGACAGATTCTGTGCTGTTCCATGGGACAAATCTAGAGCCGGTAAACAGAAGTTACCAAAAGGCAGATTTTGGCTCAGTAAATGGAGGAAATTTCCAACAATCTGGTCTCATACCTAAGTAAAGTCATACTTGGAAATATAATGAGCGGGTGCCATTTCTGGATGTTTGAGTCTTGGGCAGGCAAATCACTGGTCAGCAAAGTCCTTCCTACAAGGATCCCTCTGACTGTAGGCGGGCAGCACGTGTACTTCTGGAAAGCTCTCACTGAGATCTTTTCACACATTCTAGGCTAACTAGCAGACCCTAATACTATGTGATTTGGCGCGTATAGCATTCTTTCTGCTGTGTGATGTGTGGAGTACTGCTATTGCTCATGATTTAGGCCCAGAAAAACTTTGAATTTCAAAAGTTAACCTAGAATCTCTAAGATCCATGGTTTTATATTCTGACCTGGAACCAAGTCCCTGGTTAATTCCTATGCAGGAGACGTCTTCTTTTGGGTGGCTGGCTGGTCCAGGGATCTGAACCCATGACTTTGGTGTTATAAGGCGGTGCTCTAACAAACTGAGCTAACTGGCCAGCCCAGGAGATTTCTTACATGGAAGGCTGAAGCAGGCTACTGCTCTTCTTGGTGAACAATAAATAGTTTGTGTTCCAGAAATAACACTGGGTTTAGGATAAGAAGATAGAGCTGGAGAGTTCAAGGGTTGTAGTCGATCTCCTTTTAATCTGTATGTAGCCTAGGAACTATGCTATTCTCTACCTATCCCTTCTGGCAGGGGTGGCTGGTAATTCTAGGCAGAAGCTGACCCTCCTCGCTGACACCCCCCAGCCTGACCCCTCTCTTGTCCTTTCCTTCCTTTGCCTTTCATTAGAATTCCTATGAGCCTTTGAATGCTTAGCATGAAAATAAGCCCATTTTATTTTTGGAACCCACAGAGGCAGCCCTGAGGGGAGTTATTGTGTTGCTTTTAGTGGCTAAACAAAAAGGTGTGAAATCATTTGCTGGCTGTTCTAGAATGGGAAAAAATAAATAAAAAAAACTGAGAAGGAAGGTTCAGGACAGTGTGTGGCAACTTGGACGGAACCTTGTGACTGGGGCTTCTCTGAGACTTATTAGTAACCCAAGTGGCTTCAGGGATGTCTGTGTATTTCTCTCACCTTCCCAGGAAGTTACAAGAATAGCATGGAAAGCCACTGGGATTTAAAAAAAAAAATGATTCATTTTGCAGTACTATTTCCATGTTGCCTTGAAAAAGACCTCGGGAGGCGACTAGTGGGAGAAAATTCCTTAAAGCACTTTGTAACATTCCCTGCACAGGGAGAATGAAGGAGAGGAGAGAGGACTATTTCACTAAGCTTTTAAGAACTGGGAACAACCAGGGAATGCTTCTGTGGACAGGTACGTAAGTCTTTAACAGACATTTAATGATTTAAACATATAACACTGGTAAGAGACAAAGACCTCAAAGATCTCAAGAAACAAAGGCTTGTCATGAACCTTGAGGTTTTTGCTTCACACTGGCAACATTCCTTGAGAGCCTTCTCCTGTTGTGGGGGATTGAGGGCCCCAGGTACTTTTCTTGGAAACACACCATATTTTGAAATGTCTCTTCATTAGCAGGGCAATGTTATTTTCAATGGGCATCTTTGATGTGAAAAAAATTTTTTTTACAATTATGTAATTTTTTTTTGAACTACAAAGTATTAAAACATATAAAATATGCAGAGACTTGATAAATGCATAGTCTCAAGATTTCACAATTGTTTACATTTAGACTGAACTACTTGTGCTCTTTCTAAGAGGAATTAAACTTATGGTTGTGCCCTGCCCATTCCCGTGCTTCTTTCTTCCTCTTTCTGAAGAGGCAAACAGTGCTCTGCAGCTGGTGTGTGTCTTTCCACCCCAGGCCATTATGCAGGTTTGACCAAATAGCCACTTGGCTTAATGAACATGGCCTTTGGGGTATTCAGGCAGCCTGGCTTCAGTGACTGGTGGGTAACCCCCTGTAGTGGACGATCACTGGGCCTGTCTTATCACAGTGCCTAAACCTCCTCCTACCTAGCATTCAAGGCCAGAATTACAGTATAGTAAAATATCAGGACAAGGAAGACTCTTTTAAAGCCCTATCTAATTGATTAATTCATCAATAGAACAAATAATATTGATTGCCTACTTATTGCTGGGGAGTATGCTATGTGCTGAGATACAGTGAGTCACAGACAGACAAATGGAAATGAAAACCAGGGTAGTACCAGGACTTCTCCTAGGGAAGGAATTGTGTTGGCTTAGGAAAATTCCATGATGAGCTCTGATCTTGAGGATATGGGCGGTAGGAATCAAGAGACATCTGAGCTGAGCAGGACTGTGGGGTGAGGGAGGAAAAAGGAGAGCAAGAGGGAGGGGAGAAATCGTAGGGATCTGAGTGTGGGAAAGGGAGAAGAAAAGTGGGAGTGGTAAAAAAGGACACAGGAAGAAAGCAAAAGACTATGGAGCAAAGTGGCAATGGGAAAAAAGTTACGGTGGTTCAGCCACTGGAGACTCTTAACAAGATCCCTACAGGTCAATTTGAAGTAGACTGTGTTTCTGTGAAATAAATCCATTGTATGCAACCCATTCTCTTCTCCCTACCCCAGTAAAATGTTCAAGGAAATAGATTTTTTTTTTTTTTTTAAATTAAGGGGCACCAGAATTGAGGGCTGAGTTTACTGTTCCACACTGTAGGCCATAGGCAACACGATTTGAATATGGAGGCACATTCTGAAGTCACGATTTATCAAAGTTCTATCTGCGCTGCCCAAATGCTCTTTTCCTTTGTTTCCAACTAGCAAACTCCTACTCATCTTTTTAGATTCTATTTAAATGTCATCTTATCTATGAAGCCTCCCCTGATCACCCAGGGACAGTAATTTTCCTGTTCTGCACTTCCATGTTTCTCCATATATATCTCTATTACAGCATGTATCACATGGTTTTGAACCTTAATACAGAAAGGTAGACCTCCTGCTATCGCTTTTGAATTCCCAGTGCCTAGTGAGACATAATGTCGCCTTGGCTGAAAAAAATCTGGGTATGAGAGCAATAAAGGAAAACTTAAAAGTGGCTGCCCTGCTTAAGAGCAGACTTCCAAGCTCCCAAATAGTGGCATCACTGTCTCCCAAATAATCTTGTTGCTGGTTGCCATTTGTTTTGCCCCTTGTTCCTATTTTGAATAAGAACCCATTGCTCCCCAGAAGTAAAGAAATGTAATAGTCGTTTGTTTATTTACTCCCTGTGCCAAGACCCGGGGTGATGAGGCTGGATTGCACATGGGGCGTGGGCATCAGAAACTGGAAAGTCTCACCCTGCCCGGCCTGTCAGGCTCGTATGCTTGGGCAAGTCACATAGCTCCTGTGGGACTCCGTTTCCTCACCCAGTGGTAATGATCGGCTTCACAGGGTGGCTGCAGAGCTTAATTAAGGATTGAGAAGGAGGCAGAAAATACAAAGTGCTGCATGCACGCAAAGGATTTTCTTCCTGTATTTATTTCTGGACTCAGTAGCTGGTGGTAGGAAGTGTTTATGACCTGGAAGAAGAGTCTAGCGAGAAATGGAACTAGCTATTCTCATTCCAAAATGGTTCACTTGGTATCGACTGGGAAATGGACCATGTAATTATTTTTTCTGTTCTAGTATATTCTGTGGCCCTGGCTGCTAACTTTCTGTGTATGACTTGCTAACTCTAGGCCTCAGTTTCCTTGACTACAAGGACTTTCTCTATGGTTCCTTCCTGCTCAGATATGCTGTGACGGCTTATACTTTTTTCTTAGTCCCTATACCCTCAAACCACACTCAGGTACAAGGTTGGTGGATGGCATGCAAGTATGTGAGTGAACCCACAGAGTGGTCCCCTGAGCCAAAAAAAGACAAGGCCTTGTGAAGCCCTGCATAGGTGAAACCCCAAATCTGCCTGGCTTCAGGGATCCCCACCTCTCTTCTAAGCATGTGGAAGACCTGGGCAGATTCTCTCAGTGTCTCAATCACTGCCAGAGCCTGCAGATTCCTTGCTAATTGTTTGCTGAATGAATTGAGCAAAAGAATAACTGGTCCTGAAGCAAGAGTGGGGAGGTGAGAGAAGAAAAACAAATCGAAACAGTGGTTTGAGTTACTGCCTTGAAAAGCCTTATTATTACTATTACATTTTTTATCTTTTAATCACAGAGGCTGTCCTTGCACTAGGATTATTCGAGAGCCAAAACTGTTCAGGAAGAGAAAAGAGCCCAAAGCCTCATGTTCAGGAGGTACTCAAAAATGTCACGTGAAGTGTCTATTGTCGAGAGAGGAATACATGTCAGAGGGTGCCCATTATTTAAATAGAGGCTCTTCTGTACCCTCGTACAATGGGCACAACCAAGAAATCACCCTTGGCCTGTTGCAGGTGTCTTCAGAATCCGTGGGATCACACCCCAGGGGCAGTTGGGTCAGCCACAGGGATCAAGTGGAGAGGAAGAGTCAGACAGATATGACAGGTTGCCAGGCCAGGTGGCTGTGGAAAGGTGTGGGGCCACTTAGGCTTATATAAGAAGAATGGAGAGCACAGGCCAAAGGGAGGATGAAATGCTGACTTTGACTGGC
Source organism: Galeopterus variegatus (assembly GCF_000696425.1). Classification (NCBI taxonomy): domain Eukaryota; kingdom Metazoa; phylum Chordata; class Mammalia; order Dermoptera; family Cynocephalidae; genus Galeopterus; species Galeopterus variegatus. The sequence goes on along the minus strand of NW_007728183.1, from coordinate 108,890 downwards.
TAACTTAACACAAGGCAGACTGAGAGAGAATGCATTAGAAAGCGTGACAGTGTCTCATTTTTATGCAAGTGAACGTGGAGATGTCTTCCAACTGTGGTCCTGAAGAGGGTGTTGATAAACAGAAAATTTGGTATGCAATAAACCACGTACTACTTTAAATATATACAGACATATGAAAGAAAGTTGGCGTTAGTAGAATATGATGCGTATCCTAATGACTTCAATATTAGATACATTATTAGTACTATTTCTCAACTTCATTTAAAAGATTACTTTAAGAAAATGCAAAAATAATTTTGGAATTTTAACCTTGGGTGCCCATAGATAATTTTTTTCGGGAAACTGTGGCTACTGGAAACGTTGGACAGAATTTTTTTTTCAAATCAAAGCATTAAAACTGGTCTCTGCATAAAATTTTCTGTAGAATAGCATTTTCTGCAGAAGCACTACTATAGAAAAATGTCACATGCTATGGATTAAACACAGAAACCAGCTAATCACAATACATGAAAGCAAAGGTAGCATGTTCTGAAAAGTGCAAATATGTTGAAACACGTCTCTCATGAAATCTGATCTTAACAATCCTCTGAAAAATAGCTTTTTTGCAGAGAGAACTTATCATTATTATACCTCATGGACGTTTCTCATGGGGTTAATTTTATCTGCTTGGATGATGGAAACAAAAGACACCATGTAAACATCCTTTTGATTCTAAACACCTCCCCCACTGCCTTTGTCAGGGGAGAGGGAAGATTTCAGTGGTTCCCCGTGTATCTTATTATGAATATATGGAGGGTGCAAAGCAGAGCCAGGTAATAATGACACTTAAACTACTACTTAACCATCCAGCTGTTAAATGAGTTCAAATAAATTGTTAGCTATGAACAAGAGGTTTCTCAATCTACATCCCACTCGGAGGTCAACTCTCCTCACAGGTGCACTTGGCCGTGAGGCACTCGTAATCTCAGAAGCAGATACCACTGCCAAGTTCAAGTTGCCATGACTCTGAACATAGTATAACATTCCCACTCCAAGCCAGAGCCTGGAGCTCTTGCGGCTGTTCAGATGAGAGCCCTTCTTGGTACCACTGTGACTCACACACACTGGCTACAGTCAGGCAGCAGGTGAAGGACTTAAGTGTCACTAAATTGGTTTCCAGTTGCTTCCAGGAAAAAAAAAAAAAAATCCATGGCATATAAGATTCTTGCTCCTGACACCTGGCACTTTTCCCCTGTGTTCACAGGCCGCAGAGAGGCAATCCAACTGCTGCTGCCTTGGCCTTAAGTGCTGTCTCTCACACTATGAGGGCCTCTAACAAATAGAAACCTGGGAACATTAGTGTTTTGGACACAAGGTATAGGAAAACACTCTATGTGTATCTGAAAACTTTGCCAAGCACCTCAGCCCTGACATGCCACTTCTGAGCTCTTCCAACTTCAGAACATTCTGTTTTAGGAGTTGTCAATCAGCCCAACATAATAGGCTGGTTTTATGGTGTTGATAAACATCTAGCAGAAAGGAGGCCAAAAGGAAGGGCTCACCTCCACTGCTGTCTTCTGCAAAAGATCTGATCACTCTACACCTCAGCCCCCTGCTTTGCCCTGGGTATTTTCTCCCTGCTTTGTTCTTGGGTCATCTGTCTAATTTGGAATGGGCATCCATGGAGCTGGGTAAACACTGAAGTTCCATGAATATTAAAACAATAAACAGTAGTGCTAATTACCAATAAGCCCGTCAAAAAGAAATAGAAAACAAACTCCCCTTAACTTGGCCTTTGTGTCTCTGGCAACTGAAAGCTGAAAATGCTATTTTGTCATTTTTTGCATAGTCATTGATTCGATATTTTCCCTCAAATCTCCAACATAGAACTAAATCTAGAAACTTTCTGTTCACGCATTTTTAGGTTTGTGCACCGAATGACACACTCTGGGAGGTAAACACGAGTCATGCTAACCGGCCACATCCTTTATCTCTTAGGTCTCCAAAGTTAGCAGAACTTTATCTTTATGATGAAATGGCTTTTAGAAGTGGGTATGGCTGAGTTCAGAATGCGAACATCATTACTGAGAAAAAGCATTTTCCTTTTAAACAGAGAAACCAACAGCCATGCCCTAAAAGGCCTGAAAAAAAGTTGAGCTACCACAAAACAAACAAATATTCAGCTCGGTTTCAGGAAGCTTAGAGAGGATCAAAGAAGCCTTTCTCTATTGAAGTTGTTCGAGAACATTTGTGCTTACTTCAACCTCAGTTCCTATTTACGCTGCTGGCTTTTATACATCGACCTCAGGAGGGCATTCCAACTTCAGGTTACTCACAAAGTAGCCTCAGAAAAGGTGGCCCGAAAATCCCACCCCCGGAGTAGGGGAGGGGAAAGCATTCAGATTTGAATTTGTTTTCAAACATTGTTCAATCTACTGCTTTGCCCCTGAGGCAAGAATATCACAAAAACTGGGGAGAGAAATTCCGCAGAGAGGGTGAGAAAGCTTTCTCATGGAGTGAACATCTCTATGAGGACAGTGTCTCTTCTTGTGGGATGAAATCAGGAGAAATAAGAGCTGACTTGTGGAGCTCTAGGGTAGGTTTCCACTCAGAAGGAGTTTACAAATTTCTGTTGGTCCCTAGGAAGGAGGATTTGGCACATAGTTGAATTTTCAAGCAAATTATCTTCCAGAATAAAGGAGGATCTATGCCAACCCCTTGCAAACAATATTCTTGTTTCATAAACTATTTACTTTTCAATGCTTAGCATCATTCAGCTTCATAACAATGTTTTGGTTGGTATTTTTATCCCCATTTGATGAATTAGAAAATTGAGGCCCAGAGATTAAATAACCCAAAGTTATTAAGCACAAAGCTACATAACAAATATGTAGAAAAGCAAAGATTCAAACCCAGGTCTTACTGCCTCTAAAGCCTGAGTTCCTTCCAACAAGACACACTGTTTCCTGACTACTATGTCTTATATATCCTAACAGCCCATACTATCAGCAGTGGGAAGAGAGAGAAACTTCTGGAGAAGAATACTGAAGGGTTTTGATTGGGGAGTAGATATGAGGCAGAGGAAATATTATCACTTTGGTTGTGGTTACTATGTCCCCATCGTTCCATGGAAATATACACAGGTTTTCTCCTAAACCAACATGTCGGAACTTGCTGGTGAAATTTAAGTCACGCCCTGCATATAGTGCGATTTCACCTCAGAGCAGCAAGAGATGAGAAAGCTGCTGTCCCCAGAAGTGTCAAGTCTGAAGGATGTACACACACCTAAGCTCACACAGATACCACATATTGCTTGCCTCTGGAGATCTCAGTAAGGTTTATCTGTACTCTAGAAAGAACGATTCTTCCACAAGTAACGTATTTGAATTCAGATATATCCCCCACTACATACATGCCTAGCTATATCAATATCCACTTGGCTTACTCTAGAGCTTAAGAAAAAGTTTCCTGCCTATGCTGAACAACTTCTCATTATAGCTCGTTTGCAAACTTTCATGCTTTTTGGGTTATGACATAATAGATTTTGGTTACATAAAATATGCAACTATTCTATAGTATGAAATTAATCTATATTCCTCTACCTGGCTCCCCTTACCCATAACATCAATACCCTCAAGTACATGAGAAGGTTTCCTCCCCAGGAGGCTTCTAGGATTGTTCCCATAAACAGCAGCAGCTTTCTGCACCTTCCTCTTACCCTAATCTTTTTAAAAATTGGTACATGTCCATAAAGTCGACTATCCCTTTCAGAGTTTTGAATAGCCATTCTAGTCACCTAAATCTGAGAGATAAATTTACAATCCACTTTAGGTTTATGTGGGGAACCATAAATATCAGGCTTGAGCCCTGAGGGCTAGAATTTCATGGGCCATTAAGCATGTCACCAGGTGGAAAGCTGTCAATAGCAGGATGTGAGTTACATGGAGATAACCACAGCCGGACTGGCTTAAGAAAGTGTAGCCCTGATCAGAGAGGGGTGTCCTTTCCGTCACTCCACTCAGCAAGTCTCCCTCCCTCCTCGGAACTCAGCCGTTTCCTTCATTTCTTGTTAGGTCTTTACAGCTGGTCCCCTGTACTGCTTTCTCTTCCCTGGAGTGAAAGGCTGGGTGACATATGGAAAGCACAGGAGATCTGCAGTGAGGCAGACCTGGATTTAAACCCTCGATCTGCCATGTAGTAGCAATGAAATAATGTACAAGTTATTTAACCCCTCTCAGCCCCAGCTTTTTTCATTTGTAAAATTATTAAAGATAATTTATAGTGTAAGAGAGGTGTAACTAGGGCCAATGGATAGAGACTGTAGGGAGATAGATTTCCTCCTTGGTAGACAGAAGAATTTTCTAAAGGCAAGAAAGGTTTGAAAATAGAATGAACTGCCTTGAAAAGAACCAAAGAAGCAAATACCCTCTACTGCAGGTTTTGTGCATAAGCTGGATGCAGAATGGTGGATCCTGGGAATAGATGAGAGTTTAGACTGGCCACTGCAAAGTTCTCTGCTAGTCTTGAAATTCCACGATTCTGTGATTTGCATATGTGTCCTTCCAGAAAAGCCAAGATAAACCTTCTCAAAATCCCTTATGAGAAGAAAAGTGAAATGACATATTTTCTCATTTTCATTTTCCTCCTACGAAACTAATCCCTTCCATGTTTTTTCCTCTCCCCTCAATTAGTTGGTAGAAAGTCACATTTCCATCGGGTGCACAGAACACATTTAACCATTTTGAAACACTTAACACTTAACGCAAATCACATGGCCATAAGCTTTAATTACTTCCCACTACATAAATAGGTCCATTTTCAGAAAAATCACAATGCTCTATGTTGCCTCTTTCTCTCCATTGTTTCTCTGTTTGACTAGCTCGGTGGTACTTTCCCATCCTGCCCGCTTGCTGTCTGTGCCCATGGTACCTGCCAGTAAAAGTGATGACAGACTTTGATGCTCACATAGGTTTGCAACAACAGAGTTCACTTCATAATCGCCAGACTTCAACCAGTAAGCCTGATCTGACTGACACGGGATTTTTTTTACCTGAGATGTTACACTGTGGGCTTTCATTTCTACAGGTTATGAACCACTTTGAAAGTGAATTTTTTAGCTTGCTAGGGGGAATGACCTATGAGCTTGCAGACAAATCTCAACTGATTGGGCAAAGCCCAAACCCTTGTTACAGTGCTTGAGTTTGCTTGGAAAATTGACCATCATGTATGAGCCAAAGACACAGGGTCGTCCTTTGGGATAGTGTGTGCATGTGTGTGTGTGCCTGCGTGTGTGTATTTGAACATGCTCAGGGCATGAAGCAAATCAGAAGTGTGCATTACAAAACAGTGTCTTCTGTTTGGCCAAAGGGAATACCAAGGGCAGCCTTAAATGGGAGGAGGGCCACATTATGCAATAGGGAGTGAGGGGAGGGCTGAGACCAGGGCCATCCTCATCCCAATCACAAAGTGATTGTCGTTGGCTGCATGTTGATTGGCCAGGCATTGAGGAAGCACATGCTTATACCAACATAATCTTAGCTATTTGGCCAGGTACTACTACCCGCATTTTATAGATGAGGCTCAAAAAGGTTAAATAACCTGTCCAGAGCCACATCACTTCTAGGTGGTAGGGGTGGACCCCACCCATGCTGATGCCTCTGAAGCCTCTGGACTTTTCATGGCACTGTCCACTTCTGGTGGCTTTCTCAGTTCTTAGTCTGACTGCATCTGCCCCTCAGGACCTGTTTTATCCATCTTGTCTCATTTTTTGCCTCTGATATCATATTTCTGCTATTTATGGCCAAATTCCTTCCCCTCCAAGTTGGTTCTCTTCTTTGCTTAATGATATAATTTATGTTTCAGACACCCTATCATTTTTCACTTCTGAATTTTCAAAACTACAAAGAGCTTTAGGAACAATTAAAATCTCAACAAGAACATGAGTTCTACCAGGAGACCTCGACCTTTGCCAACACTTCAGATGAGGAGGGGTCTTCTCTTCCTCTACTGTGAAAGTTGCCTCTTTGGATAGTTGGGATTTAGAAGGTCCATCATGTTACTCAAAGGAGCTGTTGAATAAAGACTTGTTGACCAAAGTTTCTTATAAGCTAAGAACAGAGGAGTCTTATTTCTTCCCTTTGCAAATAAAGATTTCAAGTTTCTCATTCTGAAATACAATTTTTTCATTCTGTTTATATTTATATCCTAAAATATTTGATGGTACAGTTAGCTTTCTGTTTTTGAGGTAGAGTTTTATAAGATGAAGATTTGCTTTTAACCCTGACACAAGTTGAATTTAACAGACATATTCTCCATGTTTTATTTTACAAATTTATTTCCACTGGAACTTATGGCTGGAATAAAGCATCAAAAACAAACAAGCAAGCAGGCAAGCAAGCAAACAAATGAAAAATCTACTGTTTTTTTCTTGCTATGCAACTAGAATCTAGACTCCTTGAGGTTTCAAATGCTGCGGACCTTACTGCAGTAGACAGAATAATGCCCCCCTTTCCAGATATGTCCACATCCTGATTCCTGGAACCTATGAATATGTCATTTTAGGCAAAAGGGACTTTGCAGAGGTGATTAAGTTAAGAATCTTGAGGTGAGGAGATTATTCTGGATTACCTGGGTGGGCTCAATGTCATCACAGGGTCCTTATAAATAGACAAGAAGGTGAAAAACACAGAGAGTGACATGACTATGGAAGCAGAGAAACAGAAAGGGACTGGACAACGCCATGTTGCTGGCTTTGAAGGTGAAGGAAGGGATCACGAAGCAAGGAATACAGGTGGCCCCTAAAGTTGGAAAAGTTAGGAAGCAGATTTTCCCATAGAGTCTCCAGAAGGAACTAGTCCTATTGATACCCTGATTTTAGCCCAGTGAAACTGATTTTGGACTTTTGACCTCCAGAACTTTAAAAGAATAATTTTGTGTTGTTTTAAGTCCCAAGTTTGTGGTAGTATGTTATAGAAGCAATAGAAAACTAATACACTTGTTTACCATTTATTGCATCTCTTGGGGCTAGTACAGTGCTTGGCATATAATATGAATTCATAAATTAATATTTATTGAATGATTTGAAAAATGTAAAGCATGAGAATGGAATGTACCAAATTCATAACGTTTTCTGGTTTAAAAAGTTTCCAATTTCTGAGGAGGAGGAGAACATTTCTTTAAGGCTCAGAAGGGTGTATGTTACCCAGATATATACAGCAAGGCCCCAGTGTTTAGACAGCTCTGCATTAGACCTTCAGGCCCAGCAAGCACCTTCCTGGGAGCAGATGGAGGAGACAGTAGGGCATGCTGAACAGCATTTAGAGGCCAACTGCTTTAAGAATACCTAATTAGTGCTTCCGCAGACTCAAAACTCTAGGGTGACAAGGAGAAAGAAGAGGCTGCATCAATAGTGTACCATACAACTAGCAAGTACCAGCACCTTGAAGAATGTCCAGTGTATAGTAGGCATTCGACAAGTGAATGAATGACATTCAGAGCTTGCACATAAAGGTGACCCCTCTCCCTGAAGCTTACTACATCAGTATCCTACCACCTCTACCTTCTTTGCCTCCCTGGGTGTTAATTTTAATCAGATTTTACTCACATGTGCTAAAGAAGAGCAAAGGAGAGCACTCTTCAGACTCCGACACAGATGCAATATCTGTCAACATGCCACACATATTTTGGGCACAGAAACTGCAGACCACAGCAATGCATCTCACCTTTTCTGGGACCCTCTCACTTGTTCAATTTTTGTGAGTCTCTTAACTTAAAAAAATAATAAATTATGCCATACCGACTGGTTGAAGAATAGTTCCCCTAAGGAACTTAACACTTAAAGTTAGATTAGCATCTCATTCAGGATTCTTTTAGACATTATTATAGAGGTAAAATCGATATCTTCTACCAAACTGGAAGCATTTAGATGATCCATTTTTGAGGTATAGGAATGGAGAAAAATTGATGATAAAGACTGAAATAATTCTAGTTCTCCCAAGTCAAGATCTGGTTGGCTCTTTAGAGAAGAGGGAAGGGAGAGGCCTTCAGGATCATCCAGTCCTGCTTCCTCACCTCACAAATGAGGAAAACAGACCTCACTGCGGTTTCCCCAGATCACATGGGCAGCAAACAGCAGACACACGACTAGGGTTCAGGCTATTTGAGTCCCCAATCCCAATCCAACATGTGTACCCAACTGCCTTGTTTCATTAGATGATGGTACAAGGAGTTTGGAGACACATAAAAATAAATAGACACTAATCTAGCCTTCAAGGTGTTTATGGTCTAGCATGGACAGATAATAAATGTATATAAAAGTTATGAGACAAAGTAAAAGAGATATGCTGTACACAAGAGGTATAGATTAAAAGGGAATCTTTAAATAATTGACCTCTAGGATTATTATTATTATTATTATTATTATTATTATTTTACAATGGTAATAAAACTGTGAAAAGGTGATCTTCCTCCTTTTTGCAAGATTCCTCGAAACCAAGTACTTGGAATATAACGTAGTTAAATATTGCACAACACACAATATTTGAGTATCTGATTTGAAAAAATAAACAGAGCCAGACCACACAATGCACGTTGGATGGGATCTGCTGGGCAGGTATCTCCCTGTCAGCCCAGGCCAGCCAAACCAAATGAGGCACTTAGTCAAAAAGGAAGGAAAAGCAAAGGATAAATCCACTGACCACCACCCCAGGAAGCCAAGGGACTCTCTCCTCCCCATTAGTGGTGGCTTGCTCTAAAATAAAAATAGTACATTCGAGCTGTAATAGAAGAAAGCCTTTGGTTTGGGACCCACCTACAAAGTGTTAGCAAAGAGAGATTATTACCCACTAGAGATTCTCTTCTTGGTATAATCAGAAGAATAGAAAGACCATAGAATAGTGAGATTTATGAGAAATATCAGTCATGTGTCCGTAGCACTAGTTGCTTGCAGAATTGGCTCTGTGGGTTGGCACACAGCACCGTGAATATTGGAAACCACAAATCTCCAGGGTTTTCTGAATAAAGTAAAAGGCCTTGTCTTTGTATTGCCAGGTTGGAGGTTGGCTCATGAAATAAGCCCCTGGGTGAGCTCCAAAGCCACCTCTGCATTTCCTCCTTCTCCTTCTCTTCTTCCTCCTCCTCCCTGCCTCCCCTCTCCCACCCCCCCATTTTGGACACGTGCATCTTAGTGGGTCTAACTGTAGTTTCTGATACTTCTGCCACACCCCCAGGGGAAACAGTCCCTCTCCATGACAACTACCAAATAGGAATCCACAAACAGCTCTGGACAATGGGACAGACCATAGTTCCATGAGCAAAACCAAGGGAAGCTGATTCTTTTGTCCCTGGAGGACTTGAGGGGTTACTCCCCAATCAGATTATGCTGTATTTGAGGCAAAAAATGAATGAGCCTCCCTGTATCAACAAGAAGGCCAGTTCTTGGAAAGCTGTGCCAGAGTGGGGACCCTTTAATAACTCTCATTGGGAGCCTGAGATAGAAACGAAGTACTTCCCTGTTTTCATCTGTCCAGTCATTGACTCCCCTATAGGATTAGTACCCTGGGTTGTAAGTACATTAAGTAGATGTCTTTTAAGAGGCATAATTTAAGAAGAAAAGGGAATGATGATATACATTTTTTAAATCCTCAGAATTAAGTATACCCTGGACACAGACAAACAGCCACATTTTTACTCTGCAATTTCATTTACTTCTGCCTGGAATGCTGTCCCAGGGCCTCCTTTAACTCTCTTCATGCTCTGAAATATTAACTTAGCTAGCTCTTCATCCATGGTGATTTCCAGAAGTCCCTGGGTAGGGAGTGGGTCCTATGTCATCTCTTCCCTTTAGCACCTGTATCCGAAGCATTTATATTGTGCATTCGTGTACTTTTCTTTTCATACCCTTCCTCCTCCAAAATAAGAAAAAAAAGGGGTAGGGTGGGGGAGATTCCATCATCTTTTCTTTTTTATCCCTGGTGCTTTCCACATATAAGGCAGTTGGTAAGATCAGGGGGATTCCTAGATAAATTAATGAAATTTATATTTTTGGGCAACCAACCGACAAGAGAATCCAGAGTTCTCAGCACTGGGCAGGAGGAAGAGAGGACCAAACTCTGTGGCTGGTCTCCCCACAGGCCATACCAACAGGGCAAACCTCTTCTGTATGTATTTCTATATTCCCGTCCATTGTAAAACTATGTTTTTAGGAAATCAGAGGGTTTCTCTTTGTAAAACCCTTGAAAAATAATTTTTTTAATTGTAAAAATTATTGTATAAATGCCAGTGTGATCCTCTACTTTATGAGAACTCAGTGAGTTGCTATTAAGTGCAAAGAAGATAACATTTTAGCAGGTAAGTTTGTGCTTAAAGGGTTTTGGCCACAAATGCTAAACAGGACTCATTTTTCTATTTGAAGAAAAATATCCTTATTTCAACTGCAATGTTTGGAATTTCAGTTTTAGCCACAAAAGGCCTTTCAGAAAAGCATTACAGAAGTGGCTGAATGGTCCTTGTAGAATCACTCAGCCACATGTTTCCTTCTTTCAGCGTAGACAGCCTTTTGAGCATATTAACCTGTGCCTGACAGAATGTCCATGAAAGCCAGGGAAGGAAGAATGTGCCGTAAGCCTGCTGCAGAGCATTAACAACAACAGAGTGAAAAATGATCACTACTGGGACTTACCACACAATTCGGAAATGGTGTTCAATAAAAGAAAAGATGTTTTGGGGCCACACTCCCTGGAATGAACATCTGACATGTAGTCACTGGTCTGGATTTAGAAAACTGCTTTGATCCCCAGAGGGTAGATTGTTAATGAGTATTTTAAAGGATGAGATTGAGGTAGCATGATAGAGTCAAAAAGGATTTTTGATTTTGAAGTGTTCTGGTCTTGCTTTCACTTTTGTAAGTGGAAGTGACTTTGAACAAGACGCTTTACACCTCCCTGAGAAAATGTCCTCATCTCCAATATGGGAGGTGAGGACCACCAGATTAACTCTCTGTTCCGTTCAACACTCAAATCTAGGCCCTGACGATCGTAACAACATTGAAAAGATTTAAAAACAAGTGCAGTTAATGCTTACACCTTTTTGCTACCTGAAGTGAAGGTCAGGCAATCTTATAATAAAAGGTCATTTTTCTTACTTGTATGTTAACAATGCATAATTGACATAGCAGTGCATGGATATTATATAGTCTGAGAGATCACTATCTACTTCCTGAATTTGATATGCTCATTACCCAAAGTGGTCAAACCCCAAATATAAAAATAATCATCTTATAAATCATAGCCAATAGGATGTAAAAAAAAAAGTTAATTTATTAAAAAATTATTAAGCTCATACAAAATTGAATAGTTAATCCCTGCCCCCCACACCCCCCATGTTCTTATCCCACTCTGGCTTTACCTATTCCCAGTCCCTCCCCACATACTTTTTCTCTGGAGTATTTTAATGTTAATCTTAGATATCTTGACATTTCATCCATAACTACTTCAGTCTTCATCTCTGATAAAGATATTTTAAAAACAACTACCACGGGCCGGCCCGGTGGCGCACTGCTACAGTGAGCCGCTTGGGAGTGCGGCGGCGCTCCCGCCGAGGGTTCGGATCCCACATACAGACCGGCTGCTCACTG
>NW_007728183.1:67462-96316 GCF_000696425.1 Galeopterus variegatus | reverse complement strand
CTCACTGGCTGAGCGAGGTGCGGGCGCAGCACCCAGGGTTGCGATCCCGTTGCCGGTCCTGGTCCGGTACGGGTGCGACACTGAGGGTTGCGATCCGTTGCCAGACACGAAAAGAGACAAAAAGGAAAAAAAAAAAAAAACAACTACCATGACATTACTATACCTGACAATATTGAAAATAATTCCTTACCAATCCATATTCAAATTTCATCAATCATCTAAAATACTTTTTTTCCTTCAGTTTTTGGCTTGCATCAGTATCTAAACAAGGTAAGAGGTGAAACATTTCACCCAATTCACAATCCTTTGTCTTTTAAAAATTTCTTTTAGATGCTAGCATTACTTAGACACAATGTATCCAGAACACAGATAATGCGAAGGCCAGCTTCATCACTACTAAATATTTCATTATTTGAAATGCTTGTTTCTATGAATCAGATATATTTGTAGTTAAAAGTTCAGAACTGGAAAGCATCAAGTAATTCTCATGGTTTTTCCAAATGCATAAATGATTTTGGCAATCTCTGAATGCTTTAAAGTTACTTTTGTTAAACTTTACAACATTCCCGGGAAGCTTACATCTGACAAACTCTAGCAGTCTTAATTCCACACATATAAAAGCTTAATTTCCTAGACCTAAAGCAGTCCAAGAGCAAATGCAGCACTTGCAGTTGTAGCTTCACCCATATCTTTAAAAAAGAGAAATCTGATTGAATATGGCAACAATGAGGCTATCTTTGGAAACAGAGCTGAGCCCTAAACTGTCTTCGATTTTGTCTTTGGGGAAGGAGGAAGGTGAACAGTTTCTCCATTCAGCCTCCACAAGGCCTCTCTGGTAACGCAGAAGCACTGCTGTGACTCATAGCTACAAATACTGTTTTATAACACCAGTCTGTGTTTTGTAACACACATTGAAAGAAAAAAAAAAAAAAAAGACAGACTATTTAGAAACCAAAACCAAGCCCTGCATCTGGGCACTGGTATGAAGATCTCAAGATGTCAGAGTGTCTACTTAATCCAGATAGAGTAGGCAAGGCCTTATCCCTTTCCTTGGCAAGAAAGTGGAGGCTTCCTGCTTGCTGCACATGCCCACAAGAGGAGCAACCATGAATTTAATTTTCTTAAAACAGAAGCATTCTCAGACTTGTGTTTTCCTGGACAGCTGCCTAGTGGCTGTAATCCATAATAAGGGCGTGTAATTGACAGTAATGTGAATCACTCACTGAAATTCTGGCAAAAAAAAAAAAAAAAAAAAAAAGGGATTTTTTTTTATAAAAAGAGTTTAATTTTTTTTCAGGAAAAATTAAGCAGCACATTAATCCTGTCCATTGCAAATAGCAATTACTTTGCATTTCAGCTCATTAGCTACCTATCTATTTAAAAAAAAACCACTGTGATTTGCACAAACGATCAGCTTGTGTTGTAAAGAAGTTAGGCGCAGTTTGCACAACCCCTGCAATGAGATGGGTTGGGTCTGACACAACCTGTGAAATGGCAAATTTAGATGGGTGGCTCGATATAGCATACATGGGATGCCTCTCCCAAGAGCGAGTTACAGGAGACTGTCCTACCAGTGATTTTGCCACTTGAAAAACTGCTATCTGCCTGCCTTGTAATTATTATGGTAATGTCCAGGGCAGACAGATCAAGCTGCCATTGACATCCATGGGCAGCTTCAGAATTCCTTTCACAGGGACTCAGACACAGGGATCTCCAAAAGAATGGCTGGGGATTTTCCCAGGTAGAAGCTGTTGGAACCACGGAAACTTTTAGACTAGGTGAAGGGCGTCTCCAATCTATTAATTCTCTTTGAATAAGAGAAAGAATAATCTGAATTAACTTCACTATCAACCTGAAAGGGCCCCCTCTTTTCCAAGGCAGAGAAGTACAGAAATTAAATGCTAGAATGCCACAGAAGATTTAATTCTATTTAGATAAACCCTGACTCCATCTGAACCCTAGGGGTTCAGATATTTGTATGAAACTTCTGCACCCATGAAACCAGAAGCCCTTGTCCAGATCTGCAATGTATCTCCAGCTTCTAGACCCAGAAAGAATAGAGTATTTTGAACTGTGAAAATCCCAGGAACACATGAAGAAAAACTTGGGGCTTCAGAATATTGGGCTTGGTGGTGGGAAGATGTATTTTGAACTAAGATGGAAAGAGTGAGAACACTTAGCCTTTCCCTCAATAGATAATACTCTCTAAAGACAGTTTGAATTTATTTTCTCATATTGGGATCTCCCATTCTTAGAAGTAAAACAGAAGTCAAATTTCACAATGCAGAGGCTACATTGGTTTTGAGGAATAAAACTAATATTCATTCTGTGCTTTATCACTAATTATTACTGAGAAGTTTTTCTTACATGACAGGTGGGGGATGGGATTATTAGCTTATGATGGTTCCTATCTTTGACAGCCACCACGAATCTCTTACTTGGGTCTAGCTTCATTTGCAAGTAGTTGCTAATAGGCAAAATGAGGGTGGAGTCTCATAAACCACTAAAAGGAGAGACTTAGTATGCACATAAATAGGCCCTGCAAAAATATTTCAGATACTGTATCTCAGTTATAAGACAGTAGCAGACTGTCAAAATCTGAAAAGTAACATGTGATACATATAACTCGTTCTTTGCAGGCATTCTCTTTGTTCCTATGCAAATACATTTTAAATGAGCTCAAGTACTTAGAAATCTGTTATTTATTTTTATAATTGAGAAAAATATATTAACACTTTGGAAAGTCCATGTGTGGAAAAATAAAGCATTATATGGAATCGCACACATATATGATTTATAATGCACACATCCAGGACCAGAAATCCTAACGAAGAACCTTATTCAACAGAAAAAAATTGCTTTTCTTCAGCATTTGCAATTCCAGTATACCATAATGCTGAGGCCAAGCATATATTTTATTAGTTTAAATCCTAGCTAAGCAATAAAATGTGTGCCGTTTTAAATAAAGAAAACATGTCTCTCACAAAAGTTAAATTTAATGTCCATTTTTGCCTCTCTGTAGTGGATACTGTGGTGTACCACCCAGATCCCACCCTTCAGGACAGAGGCCCTCATTCCCCTGGGGCCCAGAGTGTTGACTACCAATGTCTCAAGGCTGAGTTTTTTCCTGAGTTTTGACTTTAGTGAAAGGAAGGTGTCTTGACCAAGGTTATGCCCTTCCCTGGGTGCAGCCGGTATCCAAAGGCTGGTTGATGCACAGTAAAAGATACAGCCCCCTCAGCTCAGTTTGGGACATCACTGAAGGGTCATTCCAGCTTCTGACCCCCCTTGGCATCTGCTGAAGCCCAGGTTGCAACTGTATGGCAGTTTGAGTTCTCCTTCTGCCAAATCCAGCCTTCCCCACTCCTTTTAGGTGTTGTTCCTAAGAGCACTCCCCAGTCAACTCTCTGGATGCAAATTTTAGAGTCTCAGTCTATTCTCTGAGGAATGCAGTCTAAGGTACATCTATTTATTTAAAGATACTTTAGTGGAGTGACTAGATGGGAATAATGATAAATTTTAGATGAGAATATGGTAGAACTTCACTTAATTCAGTGTGAATAAGACCCAGATTAGCCTTTACGCCAAGAGGGCTGGTTCCAGAAGTTTTCTAAGTCTGGCTTTTCAAGGAGAGGTTAATTAATGGTGGTCATGTAAGATGAGAAACTTTACGATGAGGTTTTACTATTTCATTAATATAGAAGAATCACATACAGTAGGTAGACCCTTTGCCCAAATACAGAATGTGAGAAGTTAACTCTTCTGTGTTTCAGGAGCATATTAACCCAACCCTTCAGAATTCTTTCTTATAAGGAAGACTCTGGGATAGAATGAAGAAGAAATCACTGACCATTAAAGAGTAGCTTAAGCACCAGGAGAATCCGTGAGAATGGGACCATATTGGTCATTTTGTTCCTTAGAAATCTATCTTAAGAAAAACACATCGGGCCGGCCCGGTGGCACACTGCTACAGTGCGCCGCTTGGGAGTGTGGTGGCGCTCCCGCCGAGGGTTCGGATCCCACATACACACCGGTTCCCGCTCACTGGCTGAGCGAGGTGTGGGAGCAACACTGAGGGTTGCGATCCCGTTGCCGGTCCCGGTCCGGTACGGGCGCAACACTGAGGGTTGCGATCCGTTGCCGGACATGAAAAAAGACAAAAAGGAAAAAAAAAAAAAAAAAGAAAAACACATCAATAGAATATCAGGTAAAGCGATTTAGGGCAATAAAAACATATTCTTCTAAATGATACCATCCCCGAGTGGCTCCCATAATGAAAATGAGAACATCTTCCTGTCTCTCAAATCACCCCAATTATATGCAGGATTAGGTAACTTCCACAAATCAGGCCATGGAAAGTTCTTTGATTTAGAGATAGCAGGCAGAACTCTTTTTCTGGGGGGGAGGGGTGCCTGATGAGAGGGGGCGATAGTGGTGTGGAGATGTGTGTGGTAGTGCAACAGTTTTTCATTTTTCAATACTGAAAATCAGAGGTCGAGCTGCCTTCTAGGACAGTTTCTACTTTGATTACACACTGCTATGTGAAATGCCACACACAATGAAGACAGCTCCTCTCACTGTGTTGTTAAAGACCCATCCCAAAGAGGAAAGGGGTGAAGGAGAACACAAAAGACGGTGTTTCTATCAAAAAATCAACTTCAGACACCAAAAATATCTTACCTTATTTTGTTCTCATTTAGCTTGCTAAGAGATGCCTAATGAGAGAATAATTATTGAGAAGCTGAGAAAACTAGGATTTAAATTTCACACAAAGAGATGGACTTTATGTTACAGGCGAAGGACATTTATTCTTCTCTTACAATAATTCCAAAGTGCTTTTTGACCTTGGAAGAAAGAAAAATCAGTGTTAAGAGAGAATTGGTTAGGTCATCGCCTAAGGAGGCATAAAAGGCCACCAGGAAATAAATTAAAATTAAAATAGATTCTTTTATTGGGTCACATCTCATTCTCTCATTTATAAGCAAGGTTTCCACTCAAGGAATTGATACTGCAGGGGATAATTTTGTTCCTCTTGTTTTGACTCAAGAAGTCAAAAAAATTTCAAACAAAAGTTGGGAGGAAGCTTCACATGAAGCCTAAAAGACATTTTAAAAAGAATCTCAAGGAAAAGGACACAGAAACCATGGTTGTGTGCTGCCACGTTTGAGGTGGACAGTAGTTTTGAAATCACCCGGTTCCTGCTAAATTAAGGAATAATACTTACATTCCAGATGAGACAAACATAGCAACGTCATATGTTCTGACCTTGAACAGATGAATATCGTTTCTTTCCAGAATTTACCTTAAAATTCAATTAGTAACCTGGGATTATCAGAATGTCTACTTCAGAAATTGTTTAATATTTTAGAATCCTTTTTTTCTCCAAGACTGGACAAATACAGAACAATTCTCTTGATAGAATATACCCTCCATTCTTGGGAAGATCAGCCAATTCTCTTTTCTAGTACATAGGCTACTACTTGGCATTTACATGGATGCCAATAGTAACTGAAAATGACCCTTTACCTTTTAGTCCACAGATTTGATCATCCGATTTATAGAAACCCTGCATTGATAATGTAAACAAACGGTGTTCAAAAGGTCACCCAGAAAATAACACATTACTCATGTTTAGAAAGATATATAAGTATTTTTAAACCTCTGAATGAGATTCTGACAAATCTTATGAACTGCTGAAGCAAACTTTAAAGCAATTAGCCCTAAAACTGACTCAAAATATGTATGGCAAATTGCCAGACATCAAATAACCCTTTGAGTTGTAGTATCATTTCCCAAAATAATATAATGCAAATCTCATAATATAATTCCAAATAATAAGTATCTATCCTTTCCTATAGCTGTTAACAATGAAAAGATTATTATTTTTCCCCCAAAATCAAATGTGCAAGAATAATGTCTGATTATAAAATGGTGTACGTACACACACACACGCGCGTGCGCGTGCACGCTTATTTAAAATCTACAAATATTAATTGAGCACACAGTAGATACCAATCGCTCTGCTAAGCCTAAGGGATACAAGGATAACTGAGGAATATCTAGTGGGACAAAGCTGTATAAACAACAACTATTCCACAATATAATTTTGTACTGTTGTCTTTGCAATGTGCTGTGGGGGCAGAGGGGCTGCAGCAATAAACAAGGTGGGGTTGGAGTAGGCTTTCCATGGCAGATGCTATTTGTGTTAGCCTTTGGTGGAGCAGTAAGACTTCTACAGGTGCAGAAGTTGATGAAGGACATTCCAGGACAGATGCAAGATACAGCAGATGCAAAGGCACCACCAAGGTGGGCCCATGTGTGGAGTATTCCAGGAACTCGTTGATAATGGCAAAAACTGCCTGCAAGGTAGACATTATGAAAAGAACGGTGGAAAGATCAAGAACAGATTGTGAAGGGCCTTGACTGCCATACTAAGTTTAGACTCTTCAGGCAATGGAAAGCTCTAGAAGTTTATTAAGGAGTTAGAATAAGAAGATCCTACTCACAGTGGAATTCCAGAGAAGGCTATATTTTTTGTTTGTTTGTTTTTCTTTCTTTTCTTTTTTACTGGTGAGTGAGGGTATCAGGAATTGCCGAATGTAAGGGTGGTGTTTTCTAATGCACCTGGTGTCAGAGAACAGGATTTAATCAACCATGTTCTTAGCACAGCCTTAGCACACAGTAATTCTTAGCACTAGACAAGACCGATCTCTCCACTAAAAAAATCCACCATGGTCCCTCTTGCTATTGGTATCCTGCTGTATTCATGCTGCAAAACAAAAGCAGTGCCAAGCCACATTTCGAGTTCTCTGCTGTGCAGATTTACTGCCTGACAAGCCTTTAAGTTAGAAAAGTATTTCAAACTGAATCTGTCACTAACAACTTTATATGGTTTGTTGTTTTCCGCATCGCTTGTTAAGATTGCCTGGCCACTGGGAGACCAAGTCTGGTACAGACATTTCCAGGGGCGAACCTTACTGACAACTGCATTATCATTCTTTATGTTAAATATATCAGCATACTCAAGCCCTTTCAAGCCCAAATGTCAAGCTGATGATGTGGATTTTTCTCCTAATTGCCTACATTTATTAGAAGTCTTTGAATTTATACAGTGCATGGATAGATAGCAAAGAGTGTGATACTATTTTTTTCTTTTTTTTTTTTTTTATTCTTCTTCATGACAGTCCCTTGTGGCAGGAAAGTGGTTAGTTTACAGATAGGAGAAATCTAGGGCCAAAGAGATCAAATAAGTGGGAATCATTGTTTTGGTGGAGTTGGGGCAGAGTTAGCAACAGCATTCTCTGGCTTCTGCTCTCACAGGGAAGCCCGATAGCCTTGTTTCCACTGCAGACTTAAATGTCCTCAATCCATGCAGATCAATTCGATTCCTGAGCCCAAATGACAAGCTAAACTACCAACAATGCCTTGCACAGTGTTTTAAGCGACATAATCAACAGGAGAGGGACTTGTGTCAGTTAGACTTTGTCTCCTTAAAAATCAAGAGTAACAGTGGTAAGAGAGAAGTTTTTAACAAGGAAGAAAACCCTAGACAGTTGTCTCTAAGATTCTTCACCACAGCTTCAAGGACAACCAGGAAAAGAGCTGCTATTTGAGGCAACTTCATTATAAAATCATTTTTAATAAGCAATCTTAACAAAGAGAGGGAATACTCTTGTGGAGAAACCCTCCAGGGACCCAGAGGCTGCCCAGTTAAGTTATTAGGAAGTTTCACACAAGGGACCAAACAGCTATTTCATTGGCCTCAGGGGACAGAGTTTAGTTTTCACCTGTTCTCTAGAGGCACTGATGTTATCCTGTCTACTAACAGCAGCGACTGGTAACAATCAATTATCGCGACGCCCCAACTTGGTGAAGAAAGTGAATTTTCAGTTTTGTCGACACAAAAAGACATGGTGTAAGAGAGATAGATAAATTAACTGGATATGGCTCATTATACTAAACATTTTTAAGAAGGTGCAGCCAATGAAAATGCCTCATCTGGACCTTGGTGTTCTTTATGTGAAACAACAAAAACTCATTCTAAGGAAATTAAGAAATACCAATAATGAGAAAAGGCTGTATAGTTGTCCTCTTACAGTATTGTCCAGCTATGTGAGGGAAGTAACTGTTTGTGCTGGTGAAAAAATAATAATCCATGCAGTTTACTTTGCCTACCTAAGGTGGGAGCAAGATTTGGAATTTGGGGTTCAAATTTTTATAAAGCTATTCGTAGCTGAGTTAAAAAGGGTTGGAAAGACATAGTCTCTCAGCGTGTTACAGTAGCCTTCAGCCAATTAGCAGCATGAACAAAGGGAAGCAAGAACCATTAGCCACGAGATTCAAAGTGCGTGTGTAGTTTTCAAGTTTCATGGCTCATTCCATCATGCCTCTGATTTTAATGCAACGGCAAGAACTGGCCTTACAATTAGAACTTAAAACTGGGGAGACAAAGTGAAATACTCTTTCTTTAGTAATCACAACAGCCTTCCCATTTTGGACTAGATCTTTCCTGCTCAACGGGCATTTTTTTTTTTCTTCACAGTGTACCACAGGAATGGCCAGAGAAAAACTTTCTATCTAAGGAGGAGAATTTTATCTGGGATCAGAGAAGGAACTGAAGCAGGGAATATCTGATTCATACATGCTAACTAAATGACAAGTGGCAGCAAAACCATTGTTTATAGGCCACTGCATTTTTTAACACATATCCTATGGCTCTCCATTGCCTATGAGAGAAAGCCCAAACTGTTGTTAATGTCCTCGCTTTTCCTGATTAATACTCTCCTCCAGTCAGACAGGTCTACGCCATCATCCCCTGAGACTTCCATTGATCTACTGATCACACCTAACCCCCGCTACCCTTCCAGATCAAGCTCAGCTCAACACCTGTGTTCCCAACTCATGCAGCATTTAAACAGACAATCTAACTTGAATCATAGGCCTGCATTTACCCTACAATTCTTTCATTACTAAAAGTTCCTCCAATGGCTATGTCCTTCCTCCTTCAGTATAGATTAAACTATTAGAGAGTGAGGAATATAAATGAAACTTTCTATACTTCATTGTGCCTCACACAGTGCTAGGCACAGATTAGGATTTAAAAAATATTAAGCTAATAAAACCTGCCTGGATCCCAGCCTTATGCTTCTATAGGAATTGGCTGCAGTCTGCTTTCCAGCTGCCTTCCTTAGATTCTGGTATTATAGGTGGTTGGATTATCCACCATATAATCTCCTCCCCCTCTCTTCCAAAAAAAAAAAAAAAATTAAAATTAAATATTTATGGTTTAAATCCCTCTCACTGAATCCAAACCTTATTCTTGTACATTCTGGCATTTTCTGCTCCTCAACATGCCTTCTAATCATTATGCTAAGCTGTTAACTATTTAAGACAGGAGTTGAAGTCCATGTGTAGGTGACAAAATAGCGAAAAAGCTATCATTCCTACTTAGGAAAAAATGTTTGCTCAGATGTGGAAGTTAAGTGGGTGGAGAACATTCCATGGTGAGGGATCTCAGGCAGTCAAGGGAAAAAGGTTAATTAAATAGCTTGGAAATGAAAACCTTAGTCATTATAGTGTCTAGATATGGACATCAATTAGAATCAAAGGGCTATGTGACTACAAAGACACTAACTTCCTGGTGACATAATTGATAAAAAAGTTAGTGTAATTGCTGAAGTTCATGTGGAGCAATATGTTTCAAACACATTGGCATCTCTGCTTCTCCAATGTCTTTATTCCTTCGCATACAGATCCTAACGAAGAGAGAAGCTGGTGTAACTATAAATTCAATCCTAAAGTCAGGTATGCTTAAGCATCCTCAAAACCTAAATATTTAATTCTCTTATATATCCCTTTGATCATATATATTTCAGTTCCCCAGGCATTCTTTCAATGTTCAGGGTTTTGTTTGTTTTTGGTGAGGTTTCAAGGAAACCACAGTGTCCTGAATCAAACTACCTCTTTGTGGCAACAAAAGTTAGACATGAATTATCAACTTGATCTGACAAAAGAATAATGCAGAAATTTATTACAAATGTCAGTAATGTTCATTAAAGGCTTCGTTTCAGTGAAAGATGGGTTCGTGCAGTAAGAGATACACATTTCTACTAGGGTGGATAATACAACTATCCTAAAAGTAACCACTTTGAGCAGTTGTTTTATCATGGAATCAGTTGTGTTGTGTGAACAGTGACATTAGATGGATGCCAGTTCTTTGAAGAATTAGGTTAGATTGTTAAAAAGATAAGTAATGGTCATTTAAGAATAAGAGGTTACATAGTTCTTGGTAGACCATCTAGTTTAAATGATTTTTTTTCATGTAGTGGGAATAACATTACCCTTTCTTATAATCAGTCAATTCTTAGAAGCCTATATAGGTGAAATAGTTGTAAGATAAAAGAAAACCTGAGTCAGCTATAGGAATGACTGTGATGCACTTGTTTTTCTCCCTATACTTTCGAGTGGAAGGACCACTCTAAAGAACAAAGTTCTTCCTTTTAGAAGCATTTAGCCTCTGCGGATTCCTTTAAATCCAGGCTCTACAACATACTAGCTAGTTATAGGACTGTAGGCCTCAATTTTTATCTGCAGAGTAGGGATAGTATCAACACCTACCTCACAAAGTTGTAGTAAAGATTAAATAAATGAATACTTATTAATGTGCTTAGGAAAGCGCCTAGCACTAAGTGTCCTGTAAGTCTTAGCTAATGTTGCTCCTGGAGATAACAGTGTGGCACTTATGTGCACACAAGGAAGCCATCTACTCTGTTTTGAGTCCTGGCTCTGCCCATTACCAGCTGGGTGAGTTAGCAAGTTTTTTCTCTTCTCTACGTTACTCATCTCTTGGATAGAGTTTTTAATCTAAAATGCAGGTGCGTATAGTACAAAGCTCATGCAGCCGATCAGAAGATTAAGAGACAATGCATGTGAAACATTAAACATAATGCCTGGAATATTAGAATTGCTTAGTAGGTGGTAGTTCCTGATATTGCTGCTGCTGCTGCTACAACTACTAGTACTTTTACTATTACTATCACCATTATTACTGTCATTATTGAAGTAGAAGTAATGCAGAATTCTGTAATAGACATCTAGCCCTTTTTTAATGGTCAACCCAATCATGTCTAAAAGCTTATAAATAGGTAATACATCCATCAAGTGCACACCAGTACCTGGCAGGCCAGCCAGTTGTGTTTTTGCCCTAGTAGTGATCATGGATTTTAAAGAGCCAATCACCATCTCAACACATCCTTTTGAAACACTGTTATGAAACAGGAACACAAATAACTTTTGTATTTAATTCATGAATCTGAGGTCTACTATGAGCAAACTTGAATCGACTGGATTCTCTGATGGAAACACATAGCTAAATATTTTGTTCTTCTATGGAATTCATACATCCTCACCATGAACTATGGGTTTTAAGACTATGTAAATCTTCCACCTTGGAAGCACTGACTGGCAGGGCCAAGTGCAGTCCATTTATTTTTAATAAGATGAGACAGAGAAATCCTGTTAAGCTTAGGAGGGCATGGCTCTAGCCACACAGGCTAACTCTAAACAAGGCAAACATTTCCATACAGCACTCAGGGATTTTTTACTTCCTCAGATTGGTTGATCTTAAAGAGACTAAATAGGAATTACTCTGACTGAGAGCGGGTGGAGATGAGCAGTAGGGACAGTTTTAGCACCTGGGGTTTAATCTCTACCTTTCACTTTATTGCTGTTTTATACTTGGATCACAGTATCAGAATCCTGCATGGTCTTCCTTATTCTTTTCTCCTCTCCACACTTCTAGTTTAGTCTGCTTTCCAGTTATGAGCTGAATCTTCTAGACCTAGTATACCTGGCATTTGTGTTTTCAGACTGTTTTCTGTGACTATGTGCCTCTACTTTCCCTCCTCCCACCCCTCCTACCCTAACTAGTCTGTAATCTCCTCAAGGGTAAAGAATCTGTCAGCACATAGTAGGTCCTTAATAAACAATTGTCCATTAATTAGCCCTCTAAGAGGCCAGCAAAAGTAAAGCAAATCATAACTAAAGCCAAAATGTTTCATTATTTTAGTTATACTAAGTTTCCATTTATATCGTCAGAGCTAGGGCTCAGACCCTCCAAACCCATTGTACAGACTGGGTCCCCAGACCCCTCACACGCAGGTCCATGCTAGGTAATTGGGGATGGGAGGCACCACGGATCAGAGCCACTCATCTTTATACTTAAGTCCATAACCCAGGGCACCTAGGTGGACAGGCGTAATTACACTAGATGATAACCAAGGAACATCTGAGTGCACATGCCCATTTACATCAAATGCTTGGCAAGATTCTGAATATCTGAGGGGCCCTGACCATTTTTCCTATAGTTTCCCAACACCTGTATTTTGGTTATGTCCCATTGTCAACAAGCTTAATGTCTGGGATGGCCAGTAGCTTTAGTAGGCTAAGCAAGGAATCTGCCAGTTACTTTGTGAGCATTAGGTTATCCCTTTTCTTAACTATTTGTCAGTGGGTAGACAAGATCTGGATGAAGGCCTACTAAAAGAACTTCAGCGTGGCTTCTTCTCACGTCTATCCTAATGAAACACCCAGCCAGCAATTGAAATTATAATTGCCATGAGTCACACCATGAGTCACATGGGTTGTCACGGCAACCTATTAACTATATCACCAAAGCACCTTCCATTAGCTTTGCCAAGAATGGTTCCTGAATTTTCCTGGACTGTGAAAATAATGTGGGTGAGCCCCAAGTTTGGGGTTGCTAAGAGTCTACAATCAAAAAGAGTGGCCTCAAGGAAAGGAAAAGAAAACAAGAAAATAGATTCTAGTTCTTGGATCTCCTGATGAAATGGCAAAGATTGTGACGAACTGTTAAGTTTCTTTTGTGATATCAACAAATGCCTAAGGAGAGGAGGTTGAGGCCTTAAAACTAATTTTCTCTAAGTCAAATTCAAAACCAAGTCTCTGGGGTGAAAAGTGAATACATTAACCTATTCCACTTCAAATGATTGCAGTAAACACTTTTTTTTTAATGGATGCAAAAGATCATTTCTCAAAGAAATATTCTGATTTGTGCTAAAATTTTTTACTATTGAGAACTCTCAATAGAAAATCTCTTTGTAAATAATATAGTGCTTTCATTTTGTATTTTAGGTATTAGCCTGCTGTAACCAAACATTGGAAAATCTACTAAATTACCTTTTAATGTCTGTTCATGTTAAAATCAAAATATTTTGGAAGGTTTGGAAGCATATTTTATTTTGGCATTTATTGAGGAAAACTGACAACTCAAGTTGGGGTTAAACACACATTTTCCTGATTGCTTACCATGGAGTAACCTGTACCTTTCAAATGTTCGTAAATGCCTGTCTCAGAGTGTGGAAGAAAGTGGGGCAGGCTTAGACAGGAGGAATATAAACAAGGTGAGAACAGAAGGAAGTGCCAATGGTCTGATACTTCTGGAAACAATCCAGGGGCCTACCAGGTATCTTTTGGGTCTGTGTTACGGTGGCTGTCTGATATATTTCCTAAGATTATGACTGTATAATGCTAAACTTCCCAGCAGCTAGAGTAGCCAGGACGATCTGTTGTATTTTTTCACCTTCGTATTTGTCCTCTTGGAACATTTTAGTGAACTATCCCAGTAGAATGAGATTAAGAAGTCAGGAGTAAATGACCAGTTGTCCTTGGCAAATAATAAAAATCAAGACAGTAGTTGATTTCAAGAAAAAGATACTTATCCACACGGTACTATTTCAGCAGGAAAGAGACCAGAACAAACTTACAAAACACCAAAGCAAAAGCAATGTTGAAAATGTCTAACCAAATACATGTACTATTTAATCACCATGAAAATTAAATTGAAATTCCCTCCACACGGTACTATTTCAGCAGGAAAGAGACCAGAACAAACTTACAAAACACCAAAGCAAAAGCAATCTTGAAAATGTCTAACCAAATACATGTACTATTTAATCACCATGAAAATTAAATTGAAATTCCACGCCACAGTGTAAAATTGATCTAATGTATCCTTATCCTACAAGTAAAAACTCCCTTTTATGTTCACACACCAAAAACCGACAGCAACATTTCCTATCAACAATTGAAGAATATCACAAACGTAAGAATTCCTTGACCAATTTGGGCATGATGACCGTGCACTAGAAGACTTAAAGCTTTGTCTTTTCCCACCAGCCAAATAAAGTTAAAACAAACACTTAAGGTACTCTTCTCAGGAACTCAGAAGAACCTGAGTTCTCCAAAGATTATGATCATGGACTCCTCTGAAAACAACCAAATTTCCTTTCATGGGAATTTCTGGCTTAACTCAATCAATTATATATAAATATTTAAATATTTATATATAGTATATATATTTATTGTATATATTATATATATTATTTCTCTCTATATTATATATATTTAAATATATATATTTAAAGAAGCAATAGCTATGCTTTCCGGATACCAAGATGGTCTAAAATATTATCCTTTGTCACAACTATTCAGGTTCATTTTGTAGTTCTTGCACTTCTGACTGGTATACCTGTGAGCTGACACTCTGGTCTGATAATATATTCTTCAGCTGTACAAATTAATTTGTAAGTTGAACAATATTTCTGTGCGGGCAGTTAGGAAACCCAGACTGAAATTGCTAATGTGGGGTGACTTCAGCTGTCAATGAATATGGAGTCAAGTTTTGACCAAGGTTTCCAGAACCCTGGCTAAAAATGCAAGTTTTAAGATAGTACAAAAAAGAATTTATACACTTCACTGATAGTGAAACCTCTTGAAGAACAGATGTCAAGATGATTTAAGAGGAGCTGGAATTGAACATCTTAAAAAAACTTACAGGCAAGTTAGGACAGTTAAGTTTTCAAGAAAAATCCAACAGATGGTAAAGAAGTCATTTGGGTGATTGTTATTAGAGAAAGAACTGATTGATATTATTTCTCCTCACAAGGTGTGGGCCTTGTAGAGATGCTAAGATCAGAAATATGATAGGCTGTCTGGTGAGCTGGGTGACAAAAACAATCTCCACGTTTAAGCAGCATGGAGGAGTTCCACTAATATGCAACTTGGGCAATTCAGTTTCTCCTCGGCATGTGCAAAGCTTTGTGTCAACTGTCTATTCAGGTGATATTCCTTCCAACTTGTCACTGGGCCATTTTATTCTTGGCCCTCTCCCCCAAAATATAAAAGTAAACATCAATCAAAGAAACAATATGATTTGTGATCTAAATCTTTCTGCCCACTACATAAAGGGGGCTATGAGTCTTTCTACATTTACTTTATGCTTAAGAATTTTTCTGCTGATTTTCATAGTTAGAAAGGCACTCAAAATCTACCCACTCTGGCTATATCTCGATATTGTTTTAAAGCAGGTATAGTTGATGAAATTCCTTAAGCCTTTATTGAAAGGCCCACCTGGTTAAATTGCTTGTTATTAGAGCACCAATTTTTCCTCACTAGCCATCACTCTGATGTTGTCACTTAAATCTTTCCATGAATTTAAATGCAACCACAAGTTATTGATTCTGCAATAGGATAGGCCAATGAAATTATCCTCCGGGATGACGATTCCTCAAATGTCTTTACAGATGGACTGTCTGTGAATTAGCTAACACCTATGGTCTCTGTCTTATGTTATCTTATTAGTTGAGGTATATGCTTCATGTCCAATGGAGTTGAACTAGTAATTTTGTCCATTTATCTAAGAGCTAAGTCATAGTGAAAATACTCAGTAGCTTTCTGTATATTGCCAGGTGGCCAGGAGTCCATACCCCAAACCACCATAAACAGTAGGCACAATCAGCAGCCCCTGTTTGGGAGAGGCCCACGACTGAGCTAGCAGAAAGACTGAATTACTTACCACCTCTAGAGTGGGTCCCTCCAGGCCAGGGACGAGCTCATGGGCAAGGCTGTGCAAGGAAGCGCTCTGTACCATGCCTGCCCTGCGGATATACAGAGGACTTCAGTCTCCTGCACTGTCAATCTCTCAGTCATCATGAGCTCAATTATGCACCGACAACAGCAAGAACAACAACAACGACGACGACAAAACAACCCCCAAAAACCTAAGGGTCACAGACTACCCTGATGGAGGGACAGCCAACTGGAACTGTGCATTGAGAGGTGGAGATGCCATCCTGTCATATGGCTAGTACTGGCCTGACCTTGTCATCGTTCCTTAAACTAACATTCCGTGGAAGCCCGTAAGAGAGTCACTTGGAGAGAGTGTAGGACTGGGCCCTAAAAGTCGGGCAACTTCTCATCCAATTTGATGTTTTTTGGTGTTTTGTTTTGTTTTGTTTTTTCTTTTTTTCATTTTTGTTTTCTACAAATACAGACAGACAGACAAACCCAAGAGCAGATTTCAAGAATCAACTGAGGCACAAGCTAAACTACTTTGATAATACACAATTTTTCCCCCAAATATTTCACAGGAAATAAAAAATTTAAAAGGTGTAATTGGGAAAAAGTTGGGGGATACATACTTGTCATCCCTCTGTTGTGCCATAAATATCTCCACTGCTTGCCCCAACACATCTCATAGGTAGCACATATCTGTGGTCTAAAATAGTCATCAAATTCTAATGACACCATTAATTCAAAGCCTAAATAATATAATGGTCAAGTACAGTGAAAGTTGACTGCCTGCATGCATGATGTATTGTTGCATCCTGAGGTTCAAGGCACAGTCAGACATCATTGCTCAGATGGCAAGTCACAACACCTTACACTGACGTGAGTTTATAAACTTATGGTGAAGTTCGAATGAAGGCAATTGATAAAAGCAGTTGAACCTGAGAAGTGGGATGAATACAGAGCATAAATCCAGCACACATTTCCACATCAAACTACCGATGCCATTTACCAGGGCCCTCGGAGGCCATGCCCATGGTCGAGCGACAGCGCCTATGTCCCCGTCAGTATCTCCACTCCACAGACATAAGTACACAATGGCCTAATTTGTGAACTAGTGGTGAGGAAAAGGAGACCAAAGTTTAAAAGAAATCAAGGTGATGTTTGCTAGAAACATACCAACTCTTCTAGGAAGGATCCAGAGTAAGGGTGATCAGTAAGTAATTGATCCTCCTGGCTAGATTTCATAGTTTTTTCTTCTAAAGATTCATGGCTTGAAACATTAGAATTCATCAAAATATATCTAGCATCTCTTCAACACACACTCAGTACAAACAGGTGATGTGCCACTTCCGACCACTACAGGTTGAAAAATATGACCTCTGTTGACCATGGATCACAGCTGAAACATTAGTTTATACTTGAAGGGTCACAGCAGCCAGACATATGCGAATTCCAACTCTTCAGAAAACTTTGGACAAAAAAATGCATTACTTACATGTATGTGTCTTCTTGGTTACTGAGATACCTAGAAGAGAAGAAACAATGACAAGGTAAGAAAGTGTCCTGGTGATGGAGAGGGGGGACTAGTTTTAATCTGGCATGGCAGTGTCGCTAGACCTGCCCCCAAGCCAAGCAACTGTGAATGACAGAGACGTGATCATTGCCTACTGATTTAAGAGGGTCTGTGGTAAAAAGAAGCAACATGGAGAGTAATTAAACAGGGTTCAACAGGGCAAGAGAAGACTCCTGTTTTTTATTTTATATTGGGGAGACAATCATGTTTATAGGCAGAGTGAGAACAACTTAAGGTGCAAGAGAGCAATGCCAAACTACTCAGACAAGAGAACACCGAGCAACAGAGCTATTAATTTGGTATGGCTATTGATTCTATGTTTACTTTTTAATGAAAATGACCTTTCCTGCTCACATGAAGCATAACTTTTAATGGAGAGGGAAAATACACCCACAAAATGTAGTTTTGTGTCCATAGGTGTGTCGTTAAGGTCAGCAAGGGAATGACTGCTACTTCTCTATAAATGGCACCAAAATGTATGAAGCACAACCTGTATGAAATGTATGAAGACAAACTATGAAAACATGAGGGATTCATGAGTCAGCACCCTTGATGTTTCCAAGATGATTTACAGATGGTGGGTGATGAATGGAACTAAGCAATATTTGGCACATAGGACCAGATAAATACAGTTAAGAGTGCATGTTTCAATGCAAACAATACCATCTCCAGCTTACAAATAGTATGTTTTGAACCCTTTATGCTTCATTCTTCTTGGGAGACATTCTTGAGACTAAGTAGGCTCAAAGTCATAAAACTGTTGAAAACATTTAGCCTGTAACTAAGAACTGTGGTAAACCTTGAATTTTTTTTTTCTTTCAAGTTATTAAGAGAACTATTTAACCCTCCTTTGGAAAGTCAAAGTTGTTGAAAAATTTGGCCCCCCACATCAGACCTATTACTTAGCTATGGAACATGTCGTACAGGGAAGAAATTGGTGATGAAAATCCATGGTAGACATAAAAATGTTAGTTCCAAAGTTGCATGCCAAGACCAAAATCACACACTTGCTCCCCCACAACTTTCCAAAGGACTTATTTAGGGAAGCTGAAATTACATAGCTCAACGCAAATTCGTTTTTTTTTCTTTTTATTGAGGAAAATTAAACTATTGTTTTTCATCATGTTTGAGTTGGCTTTGCAAAATGAACTTAGAACCTTCTGCAGAGACCCTTGAAGGTTTTCTCACATGGGAACTATGAAAGTGTTCTAGAATTTTTTTTGAAATAACCTTTAACATGGGAAGGGAACTTCCCCCAACAGCAACAGTGAGTAAAATTTAAAATATGAATACAATTTGCAAATCCAGCTCATGACACCAGCACCAATAAATTGATACATTAGTGCTCTTTCAGCATTATGAGAGCAATATGTGTACTTTCCTTAGGAAATAGTGCTTTCTGTAAAATCACTTTGAAGAGAAAGTGCTTAGGCTGTCACTCCTGATTATTCAAAACCTCCACACAATTGGATTTAACACAGCCCAAAACAAACCTATCTATATTCGCTGACTATGGAACTATTTTCTCCTGACATCCAAAGGCCTGATGAAAATACCACTGCTTTGACTTTTCTACTTAAATTTATTATACAGCGTGATGCAGTGTTATCATCAAATATTTTTGTGATGATTACATTGATAATAGATTTTAAAAATCTTGATCTTGGAAGTCACAGTAGCAGGCACAGAGCTAAAACTTCTCATCTCTGTTTCTAGGAGAAAGCCTGACTTCAGCAACAGCACAAACCTTTAGTCCCTCAGTTTTATTTAATTGCCATTTAATGATCAATATAAATAATTGAGGGATATATTTACATTGGAGTTAGATTTAGCAGATAAAATACAGGATGCCCAGTTAAAATTGAATTTCAGATATTAATTTATTGTTTCTTTTAAATTCAAATTTAACTGGGCATCCTGTATTTTATCTGGCAACTCTAACCTATACAAATATAAAGTAAATTATACCTATGATAAAAAATGAAGACATGTCAATCAATTAATAAACATCTTTTATTGAGAAAAGCTTAAAAAACACACTCCTCTTACAAAAGCAATATTTTTTTAAAAGTGCATTGCAACTCCTAATTATGGAGTTATGACTGTGCATTATATTTAATTTTTTTTTACTTAATAGCCATTATGAAAACAGAACAGAATTCTATTTCCCTAGAAAAAGCGAACAAACAAAAACAATGCAAACACGCAAAAGACAAATTTAATGGAATAAGAAGATTTACTAGAATTTCTTTTGTCTTTCTTCCTGGTAAAAATAACAATTGTGATGACACCAATGGCTTGAATTTGTGTCACTCTGTCACTCCTTTCTCCATAGAAGCTCTAGTTAGTATCTCAAGTAAATGATTCCATAGAAATACAAAAAGAAAAAAAGCCAGAAGCATCTTTTTTATTTCACAGATGGGGAAACTATGGCTCAGAGAAGTTTAATTTGTAGAATAAAAAGTTTTTCTACGGAAAGTTAATATTGGACCAGAATGGCACCCCTGGCAATACTTTAAAAACCCTGGTATAGATAGTGCCTCTCAAAAGAGTAAATACTCAAAATGAGATTTACTCCCTGGAGCATATCACTCTGTGGTCAAGTCTGTATAGTTGAAATTTATGGGGCCCTGTCCCTGAGCCTTATCTAAACCAGAAAGCTTCGTCCTGGGCTTGGGTGAAAGATGTACTCAAATAGTTACAAGTACATAAAAGCTACATTCCCTCCAACTAGAAGAACATACTGAGTTGAATGAAGAATATTCCAGAATATTCTGGAAAAAAGGTGAATATTATGCCAGGAATCCAGCTGCCTGAATTACCTTGTCCCCTCTGAACTTTTACTCACAAGAGGCATGTGCACCCTGGTTTGCTACCAGTGGCCATTTTCTCAACCTTAAATGGGGGGTGGGTCATTCCTTTCTTTTTCTTCTCATGTTACCAGAGGTTGGAAGATTCCTGTCTTTCTCACCAGGAAGAGAGCTCATCCTCAATGAGATCACAGCAGCCATACATTACCAGTTTTTTTTCCTTAAGTGGAAAGGGAGAGGCCTTCAGAAAAAAACCTTAACCAAACCTAATGCTACCAGCAGCAGCTGCTCTGAATCGAGAATTTTTGGAGAATTAGGTTATCTAAAGATAAATTACGATGAGTACTAAGGAGGCAAATAACTAATTCTACTCAGGAATAGAAAAGAATGAAGTTTATAAAGATAGCTCTTAAGGTAACTGGATTTGGAGTCAAGCTGACGAAAGCTTGCATTCTTAGCCCATCCACTTTCCTGCCTCTTTGCTGGGAGACCTTGGGCAAGTTACTTAACTTCTCTGGGCCCGCATTTNTTTTTTTTTTTAAGAGATGGCATCTTTCCTCCCTTTCAGATTTGGTGATTGCTAAACTACCACTTCCAGAGGCCCTGCATTCTGGACAAATCTCTAGCTACAAAGATATGCAACTTTGCCAATATTCGGCCTCTGGGCCTACTCTTGTCCTCTTTCAAAATGAGATATCAACCGTTGAGATAAAGATATTATAACCATGGTTAAATCTGTGTTAGTGTCAAAAACAAACAAACAAACCATACCTAAAAAATGCAGTGAATTTTTTTTTCTTTTATATTTTAAAATAAGTCAATGTTTCTACATTTCAGGTGAGTGTGGCAGAGAGAAAGAGACGTGCTAAATGACATTTAACAAAGTCCTTAGCTGGCCCACCTCATAACTCTACACTAGCCTTNCTGCCCACTACATAAAGGGGGCTATGAGTCTTTCTACATTTACTTTATGCTTAAGAATTTTCCTGCTGATTTTCATAGTTAGAAAGGCACTCAAAATCTACCCACTCTGGCTATATCTTGATATTGTTTTAAAGCAGGTATAGTTGATGAAATTCTTTAAGCCTTTATTGAAAGGCCCACCTGGTTAAATTGCTTGTTATTAGAGCACCAATTTTTCCTCACTAGCCATCACTCTGATGTTGTCACTTAAATCTTTCCATGAATTTAAATGCAACCACAAGTTATTGATTCTGCAATAGGATAGGCCAATGAAATTATCCTCCGGGATGACGATTCCTCAAATGTCTTTACAGATGGACTGTCTGTGAATTAGCTAACACCTATGGTCTCTGTCTTATGTTATCTTATTAGTTGAGGTATATGCTTCATGTCCAATGGAGTTGAACTAGTAATTTTGTCCATTTATCTAAGAGCTAAGTCATAGTGAAAATACTCAGTAGCTTTCTGTATATTGCCAGGTGGGGATGGACTGTCTGTGAATTAGCTAACACCTATGGTCTCTGTCTTATGTTATCTTATTAGTTGAGGTATACGCTTCATGTCCAATGGAGTTGAACTAGTAATTTTGTCGATTTATCTAAGAGCTAAGTCATAGTGAAAATACTCAGTAGCTTTCTGTATATTGCCAGGTGGCCAGGAGTCCATACCCCAAACCACCATAAACAGTAGGCACAATCAGCAGCCCCTGTTTGGGAGAGGCCCACGACTGAGCTAGCAGAAAGACTGAATTACTTACCACCTCTAGAGTGGGTCCCTCCAGGCCAGGGACGAGCTCATGGGCAAGGCTGTGCAAGGAAGCGCTCTGTACCATGCCTGCCCTGCGGATATACAGAGGACTTCAGTCTCCTGCACTGTCAATCTCTCAGTCATCATGAGCTCAATTATGCACCGACAACAGCAAGAACAACAACAACGACGACGACAAAACAACCCCCAAAAACCTAAGGGTCACAGACTACCCTGATGGAGGGACAGCCAACTGGAACTGTGCATTGAGAGGTGGAGATGCCATCCTGTCATATGGCTAGTACTGGCCTGACCTTGTCATCGTTCCTTAAACTAACATTCCGTGGAAGCCCGTAAGAGAGTCACTTGGAGAGAGTGTAGGACTGGGCCCTAAAAGTCGGGCAACTTCTCATCCAATTTGATGTTTTTTGGTGTTTTGTTTTGTTTTGTTTTTTCTTTTTTTCATTTTTGTTTTCTACAAATACAGACAGACAGACAAACCCAAGAGCAGATTTCAAGAATCAACTGAGGCACAAGCTAAACTACTTTGATAATACACAATTTTTCCCCCAAATATTTCACAGGAAATAAAAAATTTAAAAGGTGTAATTGGGAAAAAGTTGGGGGATACATACTTGTCATCCCTCTGTTGTGCCATAAATATCTCCACTGCTTGCCCCAACACATCTCATAGGTAGCACATATCTGTGGTCTAAAATAGTCATCAAATTCTAATGACACCATTAATTCAAAGCCTAAATAATATAATGGTCAAGTACAGTGAAAGTTGACTGCCTGCATGCATGATGTATTGTTGCATCCTGAGGTTCAAGGCACAGTCAGACATCATTGCTCAGATGGCAAGTCACAACACCTTACACTGACGTGAGTTTATAAACTTATGGTGAAGTTCGAATGAAGGCAATTGATAAAAGCAGTTGAACCTGAGAAGTGGGATGAATACAGAGCATAAATCCAGCACACATTTCCACATCAAACTACCGATGCCATTTACCAGGGCCCTCGGAGGCCATGCCCATGGTCGAGCGACAGCGCCTATGTCCCCGTCAGTATCTCCACTCCACAGACATAAGTACACAATGGCCTAATTTGTGAACTAGTGGTGAGGAAAAGGAGACCAAAGTTTAAAAGAAATCAAGGTGATGTTTGCTAGAAACATACCAACTCTTCTAGGAAGGATCCAGAGTAAGGGTGATCAGTAAGTAATTGATCCTCCTGGCTAGATTTCATAGTTTTTTCTTCTAAAGATTCATGGCTTGAAACATTAGAATTCATCAAAATATATCTAGCATCTCTTCAACACACACTCAGTACAAACAGGTGATGTGCCACTTCCGACCACTACAGGTTGAAAAATATGACCTCTGTTGACCATGGATCACAGCTGAAACATTAGTTTATACTTGAAGGGTCACAGCAGCCAGACATATGCGAATTCCAACTCTTCAGAAAACTTTGGACAAAAAAATGCATTACTTACATGTATGTGTCTTCTTGGTTACTGAGATACCTAGAAGAGAAGAAACAATGACAAGGTAAGAAAGTGTCCTGGTGATGGAGAGGGGGGACTAGTTTTAATCTGGCATGGCAGTGTCGCTAGACCTGCCCCCAAGCCAAGCAACTGTGAATGACAGAGACGTGATCATTGCCTACTGATTTAAGAGGGTCTGTGGTAAAAAGAAGCAACATGGAGAGTAATTAAACAGGGTTCAACAGGGCAAGAGAAGACTCCTGTTTTTTATTTTATATTGGGGAGACAATCATGTTTATAGGCAGAGTGAGAACAACTTAAGGTGCAAGAGAGCAATGCCAAACTACTCAGACAAGAGAACACCGAGCAACAGAGCTATTAATTTGGTATGGCTATTGATTCTATGTTTACTTTTTAATGAAAATGACCTTTCCTGCTCACATGAAGCATAACTTTTAATGGAGAGGGAAAATACACCCACAAAATGTAGTTTTGTGTCCATAGGTGTGTCGTTAAGGTCAGCAAGGGAATGACTGCTACTTCTCTATAAATGGCACCAAAATGTATGAAGCACAACCTGTATGAAATGTATGAAGACAAACTATGAAAACATGAGGGATTCATGAGTCAGCACCCTTGATGTTTCCAAGATGATTTACAGATGGTGGGTGATGAATGGAACTAAGCAATATTTGGCACATAGGACCAGATAAATACAGTTAAGAGTGCATGTTTCAATGCAAACAATACCATCTCCAGCTTACAAATAGTATGTTTTGAACCCTTTATGCTTCATTCTTCTTGGGAGACATTCTTGAGACTAAGTAGGCTCAAAGTCATAAAACTGTTGAAAACATTTAGCCTGTAACTAAGAACTGTGGTAAACCTTGAATTTTTTTTTTCTTTCAAGTTATTAAGAGAACTATTTAACCCTCCTTTGGAAAGTCAAAGTTGTTGAAAAATTTGGCCCCCCACATCAGACCTATTACTTAGCTATGGAACATGTCGTACAGGGAAGAAATTGGTGATGAAAATCCATGGTAGACATAAAAATGTTAGTTCCAAAGTTGCATGCCAAGACCAAAATCACACACTTGCTCCCCCACAACTTTCCAAAGGACTTATTTAGGGAAGCTGAAATTACATAGCTCAACGCAAATTCGTTTTTTTTTCTTTTTATTGAGGAAAATTAAACTATTGTTTTTCATCATGTTTGAGTTGGCTTTGCAAAATGAACTTAGAACCTTCTGCAGAGACCCTTGAAGGTTTTCTCACATGGGAACTATCTTTTTATTGAGGAAAATTAAACTATTGTTTTTCATCATGTTTGAGTTGGTTTTGCAAAATGAACTTAGAACCTTCTGCAGAGACCCTTGAAGGTTTTCTCACATGGGAACTATGAAAGTGTTCTAGAATTTTTTTTGAAATAACCTTTAACATGGGAAGGGAACTTCCCCCAACAGCAACAGTGAGTAAAATTTAA
Organism: Galeopterus variegatus; assembly: GCF_000696425.1. Classification (NCBI taxonomy): domain Eukaryota; kingdom Metazoa; phylum Chordata; class Mammalia; order Dermoptera; family Cynocephalidae; genus Galeopterus; species Galeopterus variegatus. The sequence continues at coordinate 71,378 of NW_007728183.1, read as the reverse complement.
AATATGAATACAATTTGCAAATCCAGCTCATGACACCAGCACCAATAAATTGATACATTAGTGCTCTTTCAGCATTATGAGAGCAATATGTGTACTTTCCTTAGGAAATAGTGCTTTCTGTAAAATCACTTTGAAGAGAAAGTGCTTAGGCTGTCACTCCTGATTATTCAAAACCTCCACACAATTGGATTTAACACAGCCCAAAACAAACCTATCTATATTCGCTGACTATGGAACTATTTTCTCCTGACATCCAAAGGCCTGATGAAAATACCACTGCTTTGACTTTTCTACTTAAATTTATTATACAGCGTGATGCAGTGTTATCATCAAATATTTTTGTGATGATTACATTGATAATAGATTTTAAAAATCTTGATCTTGGAAGTCACAGTAGCAGGCACAGAGCTAAAACTTCTCATCTCTGTTTCTAGGAGAAAGCCTGACTTCAGCAACAGCACAAACCTTTAGTCCCTCAGTTTTATTTAATTGCCATTTAATGATCAATATAAATAATTGAGGGATATATTTACATTGGAGTTAGATTTAGCAGATAAAATACAGGATGCCCAGTTAAAATTGAATTTCAGATATTAATTTATTGTTTCTTTTAAATTCAAATTTAACTGGGCATCCTGTATTTTATCTGGCAACTCTAACCTATACAAATATAAAGTAAATTATACCTATGATAAAAAATGAAGACATGTCAATCAATTAATAAACATCTTTTATTGAGAAAAGCTTAAAAAACACACTCCTCTTACAAAAGCAATATTTTTTTAAAAGTGCATTGCAACTCCTAATTATGGAGTTATGACTGTGCATTATATTTAATTTTTTTTTACTTAATAGCCATTATGAAAACAGAACAGAATTCTATTTCCCTAGAAAAAGCGAACAAACAAAAACAATGCAAACACGCAAAAGACAAATTTAATGGAATAAGAAGATTTACTAGAATTTCTTTTGTCTTTCTTCCTGGTAAAAATAACAATTGTGATGACACCAATGGCTTGAATTTGTGTCACTCTGTCACTCCTTTCTCCATAGAAGCTCTAGTTAGTATCTCAAGTAAATGATTCCATAGAAATACAAAAAGAAAAAAAGCCAGAAGCATCTTTTTTATTTCACAGATGGGGAAACTATGGCTCAGAGAAGTTTAATTTGTAGAATAAAAAGTTTTTCTACGGAAAGTTAATATTGGACCAGAATGGCACCCCTGGCAATACTTTAAAAACCCTGGTATAGATAGTGCCTCTCAAAAGAGTAAATACTCAAAATGAGATTTACTCCCTGGAGCATATCACTCTGTGGTCAAGTCTGTATAGTTGAAATTTATGGGGCCCTGTCCCTGAGCCTTATCTAAACCAGAAAGCTTCGTCCTGGGCTTGGGTGAAAGATGTACTCAAATAGTTACAAGTACATAAAAGCTACATTCCCTCCAACTAGAAGAACATACTGAGTTGAATGAAGAATATTCCAGAATATTCTGGAAAAAAGGTGAATATTATGCCAGGAATCCAGCTGCCTGAATTACCTTGTCCCCTCTGAACTTTTACTCACAAGAGGCATGTGCACCCTGGTTTGCTACCAGTGGCCATTTTCTCAACCTTAAATGGGGGGTGGGTCATTCCTTTCTTTTTCTTCTCATGTTACCAGAGGTTGGAAGATTCCTGTCTTTCTCACCAGGAAGAGAGCTCATCCTCAATGAGATCACAGCAGCCATACATTACCAGTTTTTTTTCCTTAAGTGGAAAGGGAGAGGCCTTCAGAAAAAAACCTTAACCAAACCTAATGCTACCAGCAGCAGCTGCTCTGAATCGAGAATTTTTGGAGAATTAGGTTATCTAAAGATAAATTACGATGAGTACTAAGGAGGCAAATAACTAATTCTACTCAGGAATAGAAAAGAATGAAGTTTATAAAGGTAGCTCTTAAGGTAACTGGATTTGGAGTCAAGCTGACGAAAGCTTGCATTCTTAGCCCATCCCTAAGGAGGCAAATAACTAATTCTACTCAGGAATAGAAAAGAATGAAGTTTATAAAGATAGCTCTTAAGGTAACTGGATTTGGAGTCAAGCTGACGAAAGCTTGCATTCTTAGCCCATCCACTTTCCTGCCTCTTTGCTGGGAGACCTTGGGCAAGTTACTTAACTTCTCTGGGCCCGCATTTCTTGGTCTTTAAAAGGGAAGATAATTATAATAATATTCAAAAGACTGCTGTGAAAATTAAAGTGAAATAAGGTTGTACTGAGTTTTACAAACTGGGAAGTTTAATATAAATGTTAATTATTTACTTTGGTAAATGGTAACCAACCCACGCAGTATTGTTTTAACAAATTGAATTGCAATGTGCTGCTGAAAGCTATGCCCTGGCTTCTCACGACGTCCTTGGGTTTCACGCTGACTCATATCCTAGGACTCTGGTTTTCAGAACAAGTGCTCTGACTAGAAAATGTCCTCATATTTGATGGAAGAGAGCAAGAAAGAGAGAACCAAGTTCCTAAAAGTAAATGTACTCTATTCTAGACCGTGACTCTATTTTGACTGCTTACTCTCTAAAGTCAAGGAAAAATACTTGCTCATTAGCAAGTGGCTGCATTGTCTAAGGGGCTGCTGATCAGCATGGGCAAAGGACTTTGATCACCACCACCAAAGGGTGTCGAACCAAGTCCAGCAGTTGTGAAGGTTTTGATTCACTTCCAAATGACAGGGAAGAGAAGCTGGCTGGTTAGCTCAGTTGGTTAGAGGGCAGTTTTATAACACCAGGATCAAGGGTTCAGATCCTCATATCAGCCAGTTGCCAAAAAACAACAACAACAAAAATGACTGGGAAGAACATCAAGATCCTTCCCAGAGATCCACAAACAGGCCACAGAGCAGAATAATGCTCCCTACAGGGACAGGGACTTCACAGAGTTGTGCTGAATGATGAGGTGGAACCAAGTTTCTAAACTCAAAACACATACACCCAGAGTCCAAAGTGAACTCAGTGGATGACTGGAGCGAATCATTTGACTTCTCCGGGCCTTAATTTTCTCATCTGTAGAATGAAATAGTTGAACTACATGATTTCTTAATTTCCCTTCTAGTTCATCGATCAATGGCTCCTTGCCCCACTTATAAACTATCAAACCAAACTACCTCTTTCGAAGCAACAGGCTGACAGATCTCTTTCTCACTGCAGAAATTCAATGTAGCTCATAATCAAAGGTAACCCCCTGAAACTTTTTTCTTCTTGCTTTTAAAAACTAAAGAAGAAAGAAGGCAGTACCTACAGAAGGTTATATAAGTAAAAGATACACTTCTCTTGGGTGATCTTTTAAAATTATCTAGGCTAGAGAAAAATGGTACCTTTTGATAAAGCCGCTCCTTAACAGTTCACGCAGATACACACACACATGCGTGTGGGCATGTATGCACACATGCACACACATACACACATGAAGGCAGGGGGGAGGGTAATGCTGTAGGGTAATTTTTAGCTTAGCATTATAAAAGCAGTTTAAAATTGCCAATTAATACCCCTAAACCCAAGAGAAAAAATCCCCACAAGTACTCTACCTAAAGCAAAGTAGGGCTTCTAATACAGCAAGATTGCCTAACTCTATTTAGTTAACCATGCTTCAAAGTAAAGCAAAAGAAATGTCATGAAAGTGCCACAAATATATCACTGTCATGGTTATCAGTAGAGAAAAGTTTCAGAGTTATAGTCTCCCCAGAGTGGAGCACTTTAGCAATGTAATCTGATATTTCCAATCAGTGCCAAATCTTGGACGAATTAACTTCCTTGATGGACTTACTGTGTCTTGGTTTCTACTCAGTTGTCTCGGTACCAAGATAATTGTAACTTTTTTTTTTTTAAGAGATGGCATCTTTCCTCCCTTTCAGATTTGGTGATTGCTAAACTACC
>NW_007728183.1:51638-66990 GCF_000696425.1 Galeopterus variegatus | reverse complement strand
TTCCTATTGCCCTCCATCTCTAGGTCATATTTCTGACATTTGTGCCTGGAAATATATTTTAATTTTGGACAGGCAGAGCAGAGGTATGCCCTCTTTCAAGTCCTTTATCTTTAACAAAACAGTTCCAAGGACAAAGCCTCATTCCAGGTCCCCCAGTAAAGGTGACATAAAGAGACCATCAGTCTATCTAAGAAAGAAATCTTGAGACTAAACTTATTTGGGAAACATCCATCTTCTCTCTTAGAGACTACTATTCAATGCATTATGAAAAGTCCTTACCTAAGAGAGTAATTTCTCCTGTTATCACTTGCTGGTGCCAAATGCATGATTAGTACTAATGTACAGTATGAATGTTAAGAATCCTTGTTCTTTCGAATTGGTTTCCTTTTATTGAGTCTCTATATTGAAAGTGGGGCTACCCATTAGATATTACTTAGTTGATTTAAATTTGATCTAGGAGCTCTGGACAGATACGTGAACTAACTATCAGCATTTCAAGTTTAGCTTTCTGGAATTCAGTTAGTGTCATCTTGTAATTGAATAATTCAACTCAGGTAAAAATCAGCAGCTTTTACCATGCTTTTCCAGGAAATGCTTTACTTTATGTACCTCTGAAATCTGTTGAAACTGTTTATCTTTGCCACTAATATGGGCAGGTACTGACTTGAACTGTCTGTAGATGACTTGCCTGGATGCTGTCAAACATGTGGTTATAGACGCAGTTCCCAAAGTCAAAGCTACCAGAACTGGTTGGATGAGGATGACCCAAAGATTATAAAGTTGCTGGCCTCAAAGCAAGTCAGACACGATGGACATTTTGAGTATATTATGCCCTTGTATAGACAACCTAAATCATACCTCACACAGCCTGAATCCTGGTCAGCATACCAAGTCAAGGCAAGTAAAGACTGAAGAAATCTCACCTGGTCTGCAGCCACCTGCAAACCAAAGTCTGCTATTGATGTCAGAAGCATGGCTACACCAAAGATGTATTACTAGTTATGATGAATGAGGGAATAATTCCATGGGTTCACTCATATCCTGAATCACCTAGAAAAGGAGGGGAATCTGCCAAAGTGGAAACAATGGGAATTTGGTTGTAAATTCGGAGAAAATGAATTCCATTGTCAGACCAGAGGAAAAGTAAAGGTACTGGGATCCAATGGGATATTAAACAAATATTTAGCATATAAACACAAAGATTTAGAAAGGTGACTGGTTATTCCCAGATATATAGGATTTCAAGGGTACATAAAGGATTTCTAAAAATGCCAACATTATTATCATCTTAAAGAAAAAAGATGAAAAAGCTAATTAAATCATCAATAATTAAATCATAAATCAGTACTGTTTGTAGTCTCTATTCTCCTCTGATTACAGAATTGTAGGCAGTTTGTCTGGATTGGCCGGTTATTCCCAGATATATAGGATTTCAAGGGTACATAAAGGATTTCTAAAAATGTCAACATTATTATCATCTTAAAGAAAAAAGATGAAAAAGCTAATTAAATCATCAATAATTAAATCATAAATCACTACTGTTTGTAGTCTCTATTCTCCTCTGATTACAGAATTGTAGGCAGTTTGTCTGGATTGGCCCCTGCTGGGTAACTATTCAAGAAAAGAAAGTAGTCATCAAGATATTTATTTTGCATTCACAGAATTTATCAAGAATATGGTCACTGTTAGATTAGATGTAAGACCTATTTTCCCATATGGGATTCTGAATCAGAAAACCTGGATTCTATTCCTAGCACTGTCACTTACCAGCTGTGTAATTTTGTGCAAGATATTTAATCTCTCTGAGCCTCAGTTTTTTTTACCTCTAAAAGGAGAGGAAAAAGATTTCTTCTTTCATTCTAAAACTTTGCCAGTAAAAAAGTGTGCTTAGGAATTAATCATAGTATACACAAAAGTTTTTTTTTTTTTTTCCTTTTTGTCTTTTTTACTGACCGGTATGGGATTGCAACCCTCCGTGTCACGCCCGCACTGCGCTCAGCCAGTGAGTGGGAATTGGTCACCACATGGGATCCGAACCCTCAGCGGGAGTGCCGCCGCGCTCCCAAGCGGCACGCTCTCCAGTGCGCCACCGGGCCGGCCCTACACAAAAGTTTTTATAATAACATTGTTTACATCAGCAAAGCATTAGGGGAGAACCACCTACATGTCAACAGTAGAGGAAGACTTAAGTAAACCATGGTATTTCTATGTGACAGAATACTCCACCATCATTAAAATAATGAAAAAATTAATTCAGAGAAAGATCTTCTAGCTGTATTAAGAGAAACAAAAATATTCAAAGCCCAAAGTTTAATATGTCATATTGTCAAAGAAGAAAAAATAAAATCAACATGTATAGAAAAAAGACTAAAAGTATGTACATCAAATTTATGAGCATGGTTATCTCCGGGTGGAGGAGTTATGGATAATTTTTCTTTTCTTTGTCTATATTTTCTAAAATTTCTATAATAAAACTGTATAAATAAAATTTTAATAATAAAAAAGAAAAGTTAATATTGAAATACCTTCCTCACAGGGTTACCGTGAGGATAAAAGGAAATAATGATTGGCAATGTTGACTTAACATTGGTTTTTATAATTGCACACATCTCTTTCTGACCATTAGGAGACTCCATTTCCTATGGGACTATGAATTGCATTGCGTTTTCTAGGGAACCCTATGTGAAGTCTGAAGCAGAAGTGTGATGGCAGAGCTGGCAACTTTCAGGAGGGCCCCGTGGCAATGTATAATCTGATAATTCTTGATAAAACTGTAATCATAATCAATATGCTGGTAAAGGTCTAAAAAATAAGCCTTGCTTAGTTCGATGTGTTTTACATAATGCTCTGGAATGCAGTGAGAGACCTAGATGCTGATGTTAGACAACTTTTGACTCCTGGGAAAACAACCATCCTTTAGCTACCAAACAGAAGTCTGTTTATTCCAATGACTATAGGCCATATGACTATATTGTCAACACAACCCAGGAACAAAGCTGAATAAGGGCTTGTGGAGACCTCTGTAGAGCAGGTGCAGCCTCAGAGACTGATCACAAATCCCTGAAGGCAAGAGTGAGCCCTTTCATCTGTATCCCCTGAGAAATCCCCAGGACTTAGTGCCATGTAATGTGAAGAGCAGGATCTTTGGAGACAGAAAGACCCTGGTTGCAAGCTCAGCTTTACCACCAACTGGTCATTTCACTCCAGGCAAGTTATTTAACCTGAGCCTCAGTTTCAATTTCTGTAGGATAGAAGTAAGAAAATCTTCTTCATGGGGTTGCTGCGGTCATCAGATGGTATAGACAGGGCAAAGCTGAAAGCTTTGACTGTCATTGAATTCTATTACCTAAGCAATGTATCTTACAGCAGTGCATTGGAATGTTCCATAGAAAAGGAAAGGGAAAAGGGCTCATATGTCCTTGGGTTGTGGCATTCAGGTGGCGCTGAGCTTCAGAACAAACAATGGGCTCTTTTTATGATTGATATACCTTGTCATAATTTGATTGATTTCAACTACCACAGCTCTTCTCTTCTAAATTGTTCTTTTTCTTTCTTTTTTTTTTCCTTTAGTCTTAAGAAGGTTGTAATGGGTTGAGTTGCATCCCCTAAAAAAGATATTTTCAAGTACTAACTCCTGGCATGTATGAATATGACCTTATTTGGAAATTGTATCTTTACAGATGTAATTAAGATGAGGTCATACTGGACTAGGGTGGACCCTAAATCCGGTGACTGAAATCTTTATAAGTGGGAGGTTTAGATTCAGAGACACAGAAGACACACAGAGAAGGCCATTATGAATATAGAGGCAGATTGGAGTGAAAAGGCCAAGGACTGCTTGCAACTACCAGAAGCTAGGAGAGAGGCTTCTAGAAATTCTTTCCTTGAGCCTTCAGAGACAGCATCACTTTTCTGATACCTAGACTTTGGACTTCTAGCATCCACAACTGTGAAAGAATTAATGTCTGTTGTTTTAAGCCACCCAGGTTGTGGTAATTTGTTACAGCAGCCCCATGAAATTAATTCAAAGGTCCAGGAAATTTTATGAGTTTAAAGTATCTGATAATAATACTCTGAAATCTTTCAAAAACAGTCTGTATACGTTTTCTTGGGGCCCTTCCAAATCCACTATCCCATTCTTCAGGTGGGCACAGAGCTGCGCAGTTAGAAACTATATTACCCAGAGTCCTTTGGAGCTGGTTATGGCCATAAGACTAGGTTCTTACCAAGAAATGTGGGCAAAAGGGACATGTGTAACTTCTATGTCACTTAAATGAAAACTGCTTGCCCTGGATATCCTCTCTTTCCCTCTTTCCATGGACTGAAATGTGGATGAGACCATGACCCAGCACCAACTGTGTGAGCAAGGTCACCTTTGGAGACAGGAAAGCACCCAGACAGGACCCTGGGTCCTGGCCAGCCCTGTGGCAGCCTCCACTGACTTGAATATCACAGGAGAAACAAACTTCGACCTCATGTAACCTACTGTGTTCTTGAATCTCTTTGCTATAGCAGTTTTTAACCTTTACCCTAACAAATTCATAGGGTTAGGAAGTAATTCTAGTTTACAGCTTAGAATCACCAAATGTTAGATCTGGAATGGACTTGAGGAATTGTACTTCTCCCTGAAAAAGGACAGAAAACTGGGACTCAGAGGGATTAGGTGACTGGTTCCAAATCAACTAGCCCATTAATTAGTGGCAGAGCAGAGAGTAGCACTTGTCTCTGTAGGCTCTGAGGCCTGGATGTGTTCAGGTCTCCCTGGTGTCATACAGAACACCTCAACTGGACCTGTGAACAATTTCACCAGCATCACTAAGAAGCTTCATGTAAGCCAGAGTGACTTTTGAACTATAAATCAGATCATGTTGGTCCCCTGCTCACACTCCTCTATAGTTCATAAGGTCCTACACAATCCAGCCTGCCCAGTTCTCCAACCTAGTGCCCTCCTCTCTGCCTCACCCGTCTCACTCTTCCACACTAGCCTGCTTGGATTTTCTCTAAAGCTCTAAGCATGTTCTGACCTCAAGACCTTTCTGCGTGTAATTCCCCTGACTGTTTCAATTTTCCTCCACATCTCCCCAGGTCTCCATCACATCCATTCAGTTCTCTGCTCAACAGTCGCCTCCTCCTTGAATACTTCCCAACCAGCTTATCTAGAATCATGCTCTCCACCCCATTCTCCACTTTGCTTTGCTTCACAACATTTCTCTCCTTCTGACATTCTATTCTAGAGTTGTTTGTCTTCCCAACAATGTCAACTCTTGATGCAGGGACTTTGTGTTCCTAGTTTACCACTAGGAATGTTGCCTGGCACATAGTAGCTCCAAAAAATTTGTTGAATGAATGAATGAAGCTAAAAAAAAATTGTTGAGTGAATGAGTGAAGTTGACTCCCCAAAGCCCCAAAGCCTCTGGGAATGTGCAGAGAACATGAGAGGAGCCCAGATGGTGAGACAAAAGCTAAATGGGGTAGGCTGGGGACATGTAAGGGGAGGTTTGCACAGGTCAAGAGAAACTGGAGCCTACAAACAAAGAGCAAGAGGGGAAAGAATACACACTAACCACAGGGCCCAAAGCAGAGGTCAGGCAATCAATAGAAAAGTTAAAATGGCACTTTTAAACACTTCTGATGAAATCTATTTGGTCATTACTAGAGCTGAACATGGTGCACGCTTGCCTCATCTGTTAGATCGATCTTTATGATTTTGTTAACGGATCCCCAACACAGAAGTTGTAAAGGTTATAACCCAGCTTGTAAAGCTAATCTCATATTGGCTCTGGGATCATAAAGAACCTACAGAAAACTTTCTCCTTAACCATATGCTCCAGCAAGAAGCAGAGCTTATGCGGCTTCTCATACACAGCACAGTAGCTGAAGGCTCCCATTTCTGAAACTGAGAAAGCTATTTTGGAAACAATGATTTCAGTACTCAGCATTCTTAGTTATACAAGTAACAGCCTAGAGGTTGACGTGGGTTTAACAATTTCCCTCCTATTCAGAGTGACTTTAAAACAAAAGTCAGGATGCCATTGCCATTGAATTATGCTGGGACCAATAATAAATTGCAGCTTGGCAAAACTCTCTTTGCCAAACTTTTAAAAATAATTCTTATTTATTTGTTTTTTAAAGATAGCTCTGTTTTATATTTGCGTACCCCCAATTTTAAAACCATGGTTTATTATTATGATGATGATCATATGATATGTGGATTTTGGGCCATTCTTCTTAAGTAAAATAATCCAGCATCATTTCTTGACTCTACTCTTCCAGACCACATGGGCAGGTCTGTGGGGGTGGTACAGAAAGGGAAAACGAGTTTCTGCTATGCAGCAGGTCCAGAAAACAAAACAAAATGACAATCACACTTTTCTAAGTGGCTTGGAAGGAAATAAAGGGGAATGTGAGTACAGCAGCATTTAATTTCAAGCAGGATGCATACTAAAATATGTAGGGAGGAAGTGATATCATGTTTTGGATTTGCTTTAAAGTGCTTTAGCAGAGGAAAAAGGGATAGAAGAAGCAAGTGTAGCAAAATCTTGGTAAGTTTAGATCTGGGTGGTGGGTATGTGGCAGTTCACTGCACTGTTGCCTCTCTTTGTATACGTGGTTGAAGTTTTCATAATAAAATATTCAAGCCAGGACTGGCTGGAAATCTTTGAAAAGTGGTTCAGTCTCCCTTACGTAAAGCATGTGAGTGATTCTGCCTGTGAAGATGCATCAGTAGTATTTCCTCAACAGCTGAAGAATATATTACTTACTAGAGTAGGTTTTAAAGCAGACATAAATACACACACACACACACACACACACACACACACACACACACCTATACTCATTTTATTTTATATGAAAAAAAATATTTAGTCTCTTTTATGAACCCCACCCCCAAATTCCTGCCTTCAACGAGGTCTTAATCTTTCCAATCTCAATGTTGTCAACCACGATACATTTTAGAAACATAATCTCATTGATTGGTGAGGAAGTAATGGAATTGTTATGTCTCAGTGAAGGAAGCATGTAGTAGAAAATAAATCGGAAGACCTGGACTTTAAATCCCACCCTCCCATCTTGAGCCCTCCACCAACTTTTGCTCTGGTTTTGATGGGTCTGACCTCTTGGACAATCTTTTGCTCGGTATTTGTTCTCAGCAGGGTGGCAACTTAAAAGAAGGGTGGCAACTCAACTATGTAGAAAATGAACAGAATCATCAGAAGTCCCCTGGCCAATAATCCCAACAAGAAACAGAAATCATGGCTACACCCTGAAGCTATTATTTGAAGGCAGGTGGCTGTCTCTAACTTGCAGTTCAATTCCTCTGCAGATAGTTTCAACCCATCATTCCAAATAGCACATTGATACTCATTCAAATAAGATGTAGGATTTCCCTATTAGGTTTTTTTTTTTTTTTTTTTTTTGAGTCCTACATTTTAAAACTCATTTGAAGATTATTCAGGGCCAACTCACAGTTAGCCATTATAACAACATATCCATTGTTTTATAGTTGGAAGCATATTTTCAATCCACCTTCTGATTTCCTCATCTTACTTCATAGATTGAAATAAGGAAACTGAGTGTCAGAAAGATGGAGGGACATGTTCAAGGTCAAGTGGTCCCTGCATAGCAGAGCTGGGGCCAGAGCTCAGTCAAATGATTTTCTTCCTGGCCATTGAAGTTACTTCCTCCTCCTCCTCAACACCTGGCTGAATCCTTTTAGTGCTCCTCCCACGCCCACACCAAAAGCCAAAGGTATTCAGCAAAAAGAATCCAGACGAACATCTGAATCCCAGCTCAAAGAGTTGCCTGAGGTCTCTACTCCCTTCCAGTATCAACTTTTTCACTAATACCTTCTTCTAGCTTTACATCTTTGTTGTTCCTTCTCATTTTTGGCAGTTAGATTTGGTAAACCAGAATTTGTGTGATTTATCACTATACAAATAACTGCTCCTTGGTTCTACCCTCTGTATTTGTGAGCAAGAGATGTCTAGGACTGGAGGAGCCTCACCCAAACATCAAGGACACTCCTAGCCACCAGAGTGAGAGACTGGACTCTTACAATACTGCATTAGCCAAATGCATGTGGATCAACTTGGCCACACATAGCTATGTGTTCTGTTCTCTGCCTTTTCACCCATACAATGTAACAATAGCACTCTCCATGCCTTTATGAATTTGGAAATCAACGCTCTCCATTGAGATAGCTTTGGTTACCTCTAATTTCAGAGCTGTCACTAATTGGTTCCAGAATCTCCTTCAGTCCAGGTCTACAGAGGCAAAGGGAAGCTTGAAACTATCTGAACATCTCATTAATGGATAATGTATGGAAAATTTGATCTTTCAGCTCAAAGAGGAATTTGTTCACAGGGGAAAACTCAGACTTGCCATCTATATTGCCACTGGTAGACTGCATAATTGTCTGTTATCCCTCTGCCCCATGTTATTCAGGCACTATGTCAGCCAGGTAATGGGAATATAACAACAAAGTAGCAATGAACCCTGCGCTCATGGTGCTCAGGGGAAAAGGGTACAGTATACAAATATCAGCCACAGAAGTGACCCAAATTCCACTCTGGCCACACATTTTGCATCAGCCCCACCCACGTTCTTAGAAGTCATCTCTTCTCCCCAGGGAAACTCAAACACAGCTATTCATATCCATGAGCAAAAGTATTTTAGGGGCACTGAAAAAAATGCAGGCTATATTCATTTATCCCAATCCTTAGCACATTCCCTTTTCATCTTTAGGTCCTATTGACTTTTTTCAGTGTCAATATCCACCAAGGTATATACATGACAGAGACCCCTTCCTGCTTATATATTTCCTCCTACAAATGTCTTGATTTTTTTTACTAGCATTTCAAAGGATTCCTATACATGATCTCAATATTCCAAATCTTTTTTTCTTCCAAATAATTCTTAAAACTGCTCTATGATGAAGGTAACTGATCCTGTTACTCTTTATTTACACAAAGGAAACCTGTGCCTCAGTTTCTAAGGTAACAGAATGAAGAAGACAAGTCATCCCACTGATGCCAATACTGGTAAAGGTTTATGGCTTTGAACTTATACAGTAGGAACCTTCCAGCCAACACAACATCCTCCTGGTGTTTACTGTTTTCCCCCAACAGTCATACTTTGTGTCACTTACTGAAGGTGCTTTAAATATGGCTGTAGAAAGTACATGGATAAAACAAGTAAACTTTCAGAATTTTATTTGCAGCAAATGAAGGCAAAAGTGACTAATCAGAGTGAGACCTAGTCAGGAGCATCAATCGCACAGTGAATCAGCCTCAGAGAGCAAGTCTGTCACCAAGCACCGCTTCTACGACCGCCTCGCTGCAGACAAACCACCAAGCTGCAAAGAATTCCTACATCACTCACAAGCAGACAGAAGTCTTATTATTATTACATATTATGCTGAAACTCTGAACCTTACTGTAAGTCATCATTTTATATAGTTTTAACAGTGACGGTAAAATACTACCACAAGTGGCACTGTCAACTTTTCTATGAGCACTACCTTTTCCTCACGGTGACATTCAAAGTACAAAGTCTCCTTCATCTAAAGGAGCTATCCTATCAGCTTGCTAATGGGAACAATTCATTTAACCTGCACTCGAAGTACAGCCAAGGAACGAAGTAATATGTACAGGATCCAGGGGGAATTGGCCCTCTCAGTGGGCCCCTCCCGCCATCTGATTCATTGACGGGAGTTCCACTTTCTTTCTTTCCACTTAGGTAGATTTACAGAAAAAAAGGACATTCCAAAAAAATGAAGTTAATTTATTAGCCAAATCCCCTCAAGCTGCTGGCTTGGATTATATAACAACTTCCTGATTCCACAAACTAAGGAACAGGAGTTCGCATTTTCTCTGATTTCGTATAGTTATAATGCCTCTCCACTTTCCCCTCCCCTTCCACCAGCCCATCACATGCCCCATATGCTTCTGACAGTCTACATAGCTCATATTCCTCACCTATTTTAATTATGTGGGTGCTTCTGCTTACACTGTGGTGTGTCCTGGCTTCATAAAATACCCACTCTAAATGACCCTTGCTTGCCACCTTTGACCCACTCACCATATAACACTTGCAGAGCCAAAACTCTAGCAACAGAGCCTGCAGTTATTAACGTATTAAACAGGTTCCAAAATGACTAAATGCATTATTTCTGCTGCAGAAGAAAATGCTGAGGTGAAGCAAGAGCAAAGGTAAAAGACCTGGTTTTCCTAAAATGGATATAGCCTTAGAGGCATTTATATTCCCGAAGGACACAGTCCTGATTCTTCTGATCATTTTTCAAATCAACTTAATGAGTGTGAGATGGCCCGCTCATTAAAAGGATAAAGTAGGTAGATATTACCTGTATTTAGGGTGGGCAACTGAAAGAGGGAAACTTTCCTGGGACGCTACAGGATTTGTAAGGGGAGCAAAAATGGGAGTCTGATTTCTGAAGGAGGCTTTATGTTCTGCTCTTACTCTTGATTGCCTGCTACAGTAAATAGGGAGAGAGATTTTTCAGCTCTAATGAACTAAAAGCAATGTCAATGGTATGGATTGCTTTTCGTAGAATTTTGAGTAATTTTGCATTACAAATTTTACCTCTATTTAGGTCTTCCTTAAAAGATAACTAAATGCCAAGCTAGTTAGAACAATAAACAACTAGAGTGAAGAGCTATGCACACCCCAACATGTTGTTTTTTCAAAAACCAGAAGCCTAGGTGAGATGCTGTGCATCCAACACAGCTGCCCAAATGAAGCCTCCTCTCCCACTCTTCCAAGTAGTCAAAAACCTAAATATTACCTTTCTAAGGATCTGTCATGAAGCAGATGTTGAAAATGAAGAAAGCATCATCTAACCAGCTGTTTTTATTGCTTTAACCTACAAAGCTGTCCACATTTGTTATTTCCTTCCAGAAAAGTTGGTCGACTCATGTCTACTTTCTGCTCCCAAACACTGCACACTTCAGAGGCACTCACACATCGCAGTAATTCAGCCTGCTCTGGATAATGTAAGGCCTGCTCTTGTGTTAATTGAAATCAGGCCCGTTCCTCAGTAGAATTCATGGGCTAGGGTGACCCTGAAGAGACATAAATTTCTAATTTTTACACTTTCCTCAAATTTTATGTTATTTTTGTTATTTCAAAATCCAGTGCTTTATAATAAATTTATAGGATGCCTGGGGGGATCTCCATTCATATTATATGGTATCTCATTCATGGGATAGAAGCATAGAGTTACACCTCTCAGTCAGCCAACAAACAACACTCCCACTTGTGAAGTACCTGTATGATAATGACAAAGGGGGCTCCCGTGGGGACCCCCCCCACATGTATAAAATAAATGTCTACAAAGTGGAAATGATGCCACTCTACTCCTGAAGTAGGATCACCTAGTTGAGTTGGAAAAAAACACTTCAGTGTTTGTAGTCATGAAGTGATTATGTGTTTTATTGTAGAAATTGGTATAAAGTATCCATTTCAAGAGATTTTTATATACTTGATGCTTAAATTGAATTGTAGCCCCTTTCTCTTTCTCTTCAGGAGTGTTAGCAACCACAGTCATGTACAGAAGGGGGAATGCCATGGGAGCAGTTACCCAGCATGCAGGCAATAATTTAAAAACAATAAAAAGCCCAACTAAAAACTGGTTTGCTTTTGATTATTACCATGGGCTGACAATTCTAAGCAATGTCAGTGATAAAATATTCCTTCCCCCAGGGGCCAACCACTCCCACTGGCAACCCATGATTGGATATGCCACTGTGAAAACATTCCAGTATCTTTCCTAAGAAGGATACATCATCATTTTAAATAATAAAAGTCTTTTGAGAAGATAAACAAAATAAACAAATCATTAGCTAGGCTGACTAAAAAAAGAAGAGAGAAGACCCAAATAACAAAAATTAGAAGTGAAAAAGGAGACATTATAACTGATACCACAAAAATACAAAAAATCATTAGAGACTATTATAAACAACTATATGCCAACAAATATGAAAGCCTGGAGGAAATGGATAGATTTCTGGACACATACAAACTACCAAGACTACACATACAAACATACAAGAACTAAGAAGAAACAGAAAACCTGAACAGACCAATAACAAGCAATGAGATTGAAGCAGTAATCAGCAATCTCTCAACAAAGAAAATCTCATGACTGGATGGCTTTACTGATGAATTCTACCAGACCTTTAAAGAGGAATTAATACCAATTCTCTTCAAACTACTCCCAAAAATCAAAACAGAGGCCATTATCCCAAAATCATTCTATGAGGCCAGCATCACTCTGATACCAAAACCAGGCAAACATACAACAAACAAAGAAAACTATAGGCCAATATCTTTGATGAACACAGATACAAAAATCTTCAATAAAATATTAACAAATGGAATGCAGCAATACATCAAAAAAATTATACACCACAATCAAGTTGGATTCATCCCAGGGATGCAAGGATGGTTCAACATATGCAAGTCAATAAATGTGATATACCACATTAACAAAATCAAGGACAAAACCATACAATTATTTCAATAGATGCAGAAAAAGCATTTGACAAAATTCAACATCCCTTCATGATAAAAACTCTCAGCAAACTAGATATAGAAGGAAAGTATCTTGACATGATAAAAACCATATGACAAACCCACTGCCAATATCATCCTGAATGGGGAAACGCTTTTCCCTTAACAATGGGAACAAGACAAGGATGCCCCTCTCATCACTCCTATTTAATGTAGTATTGGAAGAACTAGCCAGAGCAATCAGGAAAGATAAAGAAATAAAAGGCATCCAAATAGGAAAAGATGAAGTCAAACTGTCCCTGTTCACAGATGACATGATTTTATATATAGAAAACCCAAGAGACTCTACCAACAACTCTTAGAGCTGATAAACAAATCCAGTAAGGTTGCAGGACGAAAAAGCAATATACGAAAATCCATAGCATATTTATACTTCAATAATGTACTAGCAGAAAAAAAAATCAAGAAAGCTAGCCCATTTACAATAGTCACCAAAAAAGTAAAATACCTAGGAATCAACTTAACCAAGGAGGTAAAAGATCTCTATGACAAGAACTGCAAATCACTGTGGAAAGAAGTTGGAGGACACAAAAAGATTGAAAGACATTCCATGCTCTTGGATTGATAGAATTAACATTGTGAAAATGTCCATATTACCTAAAGAAATCTATAAATTCAATGAAATTCCCATCAAAATACCAATCACATTCTTCATAGAAATAGAGAAAACAATCCTAACATTCATTTGGAACAACAAAAGGCCCCAAATAGCCAAAGCAAACCTGAGCAAAAAATAATAAAGCCAAAGGCATAACACTATCTGACTTCAAATTATACTACAAAGCTATAATAACCAAAACATCATGGTAATGGCATAAAAACAGACACTCAGATCAATAGAATGGAATAGAGAACACAGAAATCAACCCTCATACTTACAGACAACAGATCTTTGACAAAGGCACCAAGAACATACATTGGGGAAAAAATTACCTCCTCATTAAGTGGTGCTGGGAAAACTGGACATCCATATGCAGAAGAATGAAACTAGACCCATTCTTCTCATCATATACCAAAATCAACTCAAAATATATAAAAGACTTAAATATAAGATTTGAAACTATAAAACTCCCAAAAGACAACATAGAGGAAACACTTCAGGAAGTAGGACTGGGCAAAGACTTTATGAATATGACCCCAAAAGCACAGACAACAAAAGGAAAAACAAACAAATGGGATTATACAAAACTAAAAAGCTTCTGCACAGTGAAAGAAATAATTAACAGATTGAAAAGAAAACCTACAGAGTGGGAGAAAATATTTGCAAACTATACATCTGACAAAGAATTAATATCCAGAATATACAAGGAACCCAAACAACTTAACAGTAAAAAAACCAAATAACTCGATTAAAAAATGGGCAAAGGAGCTGAATAGGTATTTCTCAAAGGAAGTTATACAAATGGCCACAGACACATGAAAAAATGTTCAACATCACTAAGCAAGAGGGAAATGCAAATCAAAACCACACTGAGATATCATCTCACCCAATTAGACTAGCTATTATCAAAAAGATAGAGAATAATGAATGCTGGCGAGTATGCAGAGAAAGGGGAACACTCCTACACTGTTGGTGGAACTGTAAATTGGTGCAGCCATTATGGAAAACAGTATAGAGTTTTCTCAAACAACCACAGATAGAACTGCCATATGACCCAGCAATCCCACTACTGGGTATATACCAGAAGGAATGGAAATCATCATGTCAAAGGGACACCTGAACCCCCATGTTTATGCAGCTCTATTTACAACAGCCAAGAGTTGGAACAAACCTAAATGTCCATCATCCGATGACTGGATAAGAAAAATATGGTCTATTTACACAGTGGAATACTACTCTGCCATAAAAAAGTATGAAATTCTGCTATTTGCAGCAATATGGATGAACTTCATGAAAATTATATTAAGTGAAAGAAGCCAGGCACAGAAAGAGAAATACTACATATCCTCACTCTTAAGTGGGAGCTAAAAAAAACAAATAAAAACAGAAAGAAAGATAATACTTTGAACTTTCAAAAGGAGAGAACAGAACCGAGGTTACCAGAGGTGGCAGAAGGGGAGTGAGAGGAAGAGTAAGGGAGGAATGGGTAAAGGACCATGAAAAATAATCACATTGTGTAATACTGAATATATTAATTATCCTGATTTCTGCATCACATATTGCACACAGGTATTGATTTTCAAGGCTGTACTCCACAGATATGTACAATCAACCATGTTACAATAAAAATAAAATAAATGCTGAAGCTGTTTGCACCTCAGAGTGCTTCCCAAGGTAACTTGGAGGTGTTTCCCAGGCTCTAGTCACTCGAACTTGGCTCAAGAAAAAATTTGTTGTTCAAAAAAAAAAAAAAAAAGAAAGTCATAAATATTAACTGTAGCACATCAAGAAAATTTTTTAAAAATTAGAAAAGAATTAAAATTCACATTAACACCACCACTTACTGATAGTCATAGACCTTTTGTCATTTCCATTTTGTGGTTATTAAAAATAATTCTATTATAGTAAACTTGTTACATATATTTTTGGCATGGGTGTTTTTTTTTTTTTGAAAATACATTCTTGAAAGTTTAATTTTTAAAAATAATTGAATACATGTCATCAAAATGTCCTATAGAAAGTGTTTATCAATTCATAATTTTTGGAGCAGCATACATACTCACCAGCACTGAACATTGTCATGAAATATAAATCCTGATTTTATAACTGGCCAAAAATGTATTCTTTTAAAATTTACATTCCTTTGTTTACTTCTGAGGT
>NW_007728183.1:40318-51525 GCF_000696425.1 Galeopterus variegatus | reverse complement strand
TTTTTTTTTTTTGAAAATACATTCTTGAAAGTTTAATTTTTAAAAATAATTGAATACATGTCATCAAAATGTCCTATAGAAAGTGTTTATCAATTCATAATTTTTGGAGCAGCATACATACTCACCAGCACTGAACATTGTCATGAAATATAAATCCTGATTTTATAACTGGCCAAAAATGTATTCTTTTAAAATTTACATTCCTTTGTTTACTTCTGAGGTGGTTTTGTGAAAGTTTTTTGCCTTTTGTATTTCCTCTTTTATTAAGTACCCGTTCGTAGGATCTAATCTAGTAGTTTTTAATTTTTAGTTTTTTGCTTGTATGCCTATAAAGACTTTGTCCATTGCAAAAACATATTCACCTGTATTTTAAAATATTTTTATGATTTTATTTTTCATATTTAATTAAATAATTCGAATAGAATTTAGATACACTTTTATCTTTTTCTTTCTTTAACTTTGCTTGTAGAAACATTTTTCCACTCCACTTCTTGAGATGTGAGTCTTAATAATACACCAACTGCCTTATGTCATTCTTTGTTCTCTTCCCAAGAGAGAGATGTCACTGTCTTTGTCATATCAGAAAAAAAATCAGGAATACCAAAAAGGCTTAGAGCCAAATTCCAGCCCCAAAACTTTACATGTAGAATTTGAGTCAACTCATCTCCTTCTTTAGAAAATGAGGCCAAACTGTGGGATTTGGAGCATCCATTTCTTAAATTTGTTTTTACTGAGTAAACCTGGGCACCTTTCTGAACCTCTTTGTAAAATGAAAATTGTAATAAGAGAAGCTCAGTACTGTAGCACGAGTGTTACAACAGATCACTGGCATAATAGAAAGTTTCACTGTTATCTTTGCTATATTTAGTATTTGCCTGCAACAAAAATTAGTAGCGATATTTTAATGTTTATGAATAGTTTTCCAAATAGGACTGATTCTATTAAAAATAGACCCTGTGTGCTATTTACTCAAACTTGTGTAGATTATTTCAGAAGCTAAGAGGGCTCCCCTCAGTGAATTCAGACAACGTACACATATAGAACATGAAGTGACACTGCCGTTGCTACTCCACCAGCAGATCTGCTTTCTGTCCAGGAGAAAGCCAGGGAGGTAGGAGAGACAGGAGAGACAGAGAGATACACCCTGCCCAGATGTGGGAATTGTGCTCGTTAGGAGAAGTGTGGGGGGAAAGGAGAAGCATATAATTTCTGAAAAAAACCTGGAGCATGGGAAGAAAATGTGCACACTGGCCATCAAATGATATTTGAATAACAATTTATCACTCCATTCAAAAGTGTCTAAAATATGACAACCCCTCCTTATTACTCCCTTTTCTCAGGGCAATTGCCATCCCAAGATGTACTGCAGAACACGTTTTCAGCAGCAATGAATTCCTTAAAGAGAAGGTAAGGCATACTCCAAGAGATGGGGAGCTGGTAGCTGGCCTTCGATCCTGTCTGACCTTACCCCAAATCCTTGGAATATTTAGCTTTGCAGAAACTGGAGAAAGAAGAACCAATGTGGTGATGTGTAAAGAAACTCTTTCATTACTCTCATAGGGAACAAAAAATCCAAGGGATACTTTTAACTCACTCCTCAAGCATATGGGGACTGAGTATAACTTACATTCATCCCCTTCTTTGTGAGAGGAAAGAACAGCTCAGTCAACAAAACAAGAAAAAAAGTCAGGAATTTTTTCACTGGTGTATTTCATCAGCAATAAATGTTTTTCCAACATGATGCTGTATTCAAAGCATGAAGGAAGTTACTTAGTGAAGAAAGGCACCTGGCTTCTCAGCCTTTGCAGCTCCCTAAATATTCCATGTTCTTAAAGACCTCTGACCTTTTTGGTCTTCTGTTCCCTCTGCCAGGAAAGTGCTTCTTTTTTTCTCTTCTGGGCTAATTCCCATTTATCCCTCAAGATTCAGGGCGGGGCATCACTGTGTCATCACATCTAGGCTGTATTGCTTGTTTGTCCTGAGCACATCCTTCATCTGGCCTGCTGTGATCTGTCACACAGCTTGGTCATGGCCCAAAGTCATCAGTGAAGGGATGGATGGATGGGGACATGTTTCATTCACTAACCCATGTGCCCAGATGTGGGTCTGCATCCACCCCGAGGAAAGGGGCAACTTTTCCAAACCCCCCAAAGATGGCCTCCTCTCCTCCATGCTTACCATTTTCCTAGCTATCATTCCGTGTTATTTTTGTCTGTTTGTCTGTACACACCCCCGATGAATACTCTATTCCCTTCCCTTCTCCCTCCCAGAGGATAAAAAAATCACTCCTTCTAATGAAGTACAGGAGCAATATCTTTTATCTCTAGATCCTAAGTCCCCACCAATGTGCCTGGCATGTAGCAGCTCTTTGGCAGATAGGTCTTGAATATTTACTGAATGAATCAAAAGTGCCTTCAAAAAATGTGCAGCTCTATGCAAGCACCTTATCTTCCAAAAGCTTCATATGTTAAGAGTCTGAAGAGGGACATAGACAAGACTTACCAAGGATCGAGGGGACTGAAGAGGTTAGAAGTTTTCTGGAGGAAGTGGGACAGTATCTCACGGGGTCTCACAGAGAAACTTCTAATCGGGGATTCCATTTCTCTAAATTTAGGGTAAATGGGCAAAGTCTGTAGAACTCACCAATGTACCACCTCTGGAACTCACCGACATACTGCCTCTGCACTCCCTTACCTATCTGAGAATTCACTCACTCACTCACCAGTATTCATCTGTTGCCTACTTCATGCAAAACTCTGGCAGCGCCCAGGCCCTGCACGGCAGCACATGCTCCGGGAGCGCTCCATCCCTGACTGGGAGTGCTCTGGTTTCTCCTGCCCTTGACATCGTGCACTTGTACTGTTTTTGTACAAGAGAAATATGGTGCCTTCCTCATTCTGTGCACCTCCGACCTCAGAAGTCTGGAGAAAGACCGATGAGGCAGCATTTGGAAAGACAGTGAAGTTAGCAGGGACTGCCTCATCAGTCTCTGAGTCTTCCGAGGCCCCGGATCACTGGAAGACAACAGCAACTTCTCGTAAAGCTCACACTTCTGTAATTCCCTCAGAGTCCCTCCCAACGAGCACTTTAACTGACCACCTAACATGCAGGAAAGCCTCTGAAAGACCATCTTCACAGGTTGGTGGAGGATAAGGGCAAGGTCTTTGTGAGGAGGTCGTTTAGAATCACAGCTGAGAGCACAGGCAGACGAGGCTGGATCGGCACCTTCCAGATGGGGAACTACTGGGCCAGCCACCACCCTCTCAAGCCTGAGTTGTCTCTTCTGTGAAACGGGAAGAAT
Organism: Galeopterus variegatus; assembly: GCF_000696425.1. Lineage (NCBI taxonomy): Eukaryota > Metazoa > Chordata > Mammalia > Dermoptera > Cynocephalidae > Galeopterus > Galeopterus variegatus. Next base: position 48,224 of record NW_007728183.1, on the reverse strand, counting down.
GCTGGCACCCTTGTCATAGGCTGTAATTCAGATCCAATGACCTTATGCATGTAAACCACTCGGCAATGACCAGCATGGAATGAACTCCTTTAAGCATATGTATGTAAACTTAAAAAGTTACATCATTTATAAGATAGTGTTAATATTATCTTGTTTGGAGGATTTTATAGGGATTAACTAAAACAATGCACGTGCAAGTTGTTGTTATACAGTAGGTAGTAAAAAACATTAGTTCCTTAAGATGACAGGAATGAGGTTTTTCTAGAATGCTGTGTTTAAAATTTATTCTTGAAGGCTGACCTTAACTCTGTTTGTTTGGGAGGAAGCCCTCTCCTTCTAGGGCCACCTTGTTAGGATGGGCCTTTTCTTTCTTGCTGTTTTCATTCAAAATATCTGTGGCAGTGCTGTGGAATATTCCAATACGTCCTCTTGACCTCTATCCATAAACAGCCTTTCTCACAATGAGATGTTCCGAGTTTAGGAGCCTTGCTATTTTCAACAAAGAATTAATTGCAAAGTAATTAAGTTTAGAGCAGGGGAATAGATGAACCCTGTCTATCATAAAGGAACAGTGTGGATGGTGACATAATGAAGCAAGGAGACGATGCTTCAGATTAACACACACACACACACACACACACACACACGCACGCACGCGCGCACACACACGCAATCTCCTTTCTAAAGCACACAAAGAAACCTCCCATCACTTATATTGACAAGATAAATCTAAGCTGCTTAAAGAAGCACTTAATTTTGTTCTCATTAAGTCACAGGGCTAAGGGCTTTACACTCAATGTTCATGGAAGTGATGTTAGGTTTTCACCTTAGAAAGTTCTCTGAGTCCCTAAGACCATTGACAAATATAGCACTAAGATATGTTACAGATTCAGATCCCCATACAGGCCAGCCACCAAAAAAAAGAAAAAAAAAAAGGTGTGTTACAGAAACACGCATCTCAAAGCCAGTTGCATGGCTGGCCACATAGACAAATATAGCACTAAGATATGTTACAGATTCAGATCCCCATACAGGCCAGCCACCAAAAAAAAGAAAAAAAAAAAAAAGGTGTGTTACAGAAACACGCATCTCAAAGCCAGTTGCATGGCTGGCCACATTCCCACTTGGTTCCACTTTCCTCAGTGAACATAGAACACAGAGAGCACAACAGGGGCACAAGTGTTCATCCCTCTGCTTTAAAGCATGAATATTTGCAATTAATCAGCAGTGGAGATGGGGTGAGGGGGTACAGCTTAGATGGGGACAGTCACAAGCAGGTTTTACAGCTAGAGCTAGGAGGCTTAATCTGCTTAATGACGATTACGTTGATGCCACCCTAACATTTTCTCTGGTTGTTTCAAGGACTGAGAAGGTGCCAGCGCACATGACACATCCTTTCTGCTGATGTGAATGGAGAAGGTGCTGGAGAAGTCTAAGGGGCAATTTAAGGTGCATCCTTACACATCCCTGTGTTTTGATTAAAGCAATATATGGCCAAATATCACATGTTTGTGCCCAGAAATACACTACCTGAAATTTAACAAAAATTTGAGCACTTGAAAGAAAGGAAAAAAGTAAGAAGAAAGGAAAGAAAAAAGGAAGAAAGAAGGGCTAGAAGAAATCATACCAAAATTATAACTGTGATTATGTCTAGTATTTTTCCTCCTTTCCACTTTTATGTCCAAATGTTTTATAATGAGTATTGTTTTTCTTTTACAGTGATAACAATAAAATGAACTGATTTTGATCATTTATCGAAAGCTCTTTCAAAAAACATCAATTCTAATGAAATATGCTTTAAAAGTCCTTGCTGTCCTCAAGGAATTTTACCTCTGACTTTAAGCAACGCAGCTGTGACACAAATGGGTAACTCCAAGCTTGAATGGACAAAGTATAAAATTAAGCGTTTTTCAAAGTGCTTACATTGTGGCTCTCTCCTGGTGCGTTTTCCTGGTTTGGGGTTGGAGGTGAGCTGTGGGAGGGCCATGTCAGTGCGTGGTGGTGAGGACAGAAGGGAGTTGCCACCCGCCTTTCATCACACCCATCCTAAGAGCAAACACAACCCACAAGCCCAGCTGTCATGCTGCCTGGGTGGCTCCCTGAAGATGCTGGAGGCGCACTCTTAGAGGGTGGGGCTGAGATACAAATAAAAACAATCACCAGGGCTCTCTCGGGCAAAGTTTCCTGTTGTCTTCTTTTTCTCTGCCTCTGCTGCCCAGAGAAATTGACTGTGTTTTGCTTAAATCTTTCAGAGGGAAGCATTAACCTTCTCATAAAGTAAAATGAAATAAAGTATAAAATGATGTAAGACAAAAGCTTGAAAGCTATGACTAAGAATGCCACGGAAAGAATGAGGAGATGGAACTGAAGTTGTGGGTACTTCAAGTGCATGATGGTGGCTGACGGGCGTGAATTCACAGAATACTGTCTTAGAGACACTTCCGTCCAACCTTGCTGGTTGCTGATTCAGTCCCATGCCATGGTCACCTTTGGGCATTGCCCAGGCTGTCCTGGCTTTGGGTCCTCCACATCAGCACCCCTGACTCATCTTGCTCTGGATGGTGAATGAGCCTGCATGAGACATCACATTGCTCTCCATGCTGACCTACATTACATTTTACTGTGAATGAGTGTCATGGATTGAGATCTGATTTGCATGGGCTTCCACATGGGACTGCCGGGGGCTGGCGACACTTCTTTGGGAGCCCACAGAGATATTACGGACATTTGCTCCGAGTCTTCTTCTCTAAATCTCACTCCACCACTTACTCGAAAGTCTCAAGATTTTTGTTTTTGCTTTTGTTTGTGTTTTGTTTTGCTTTTCTTCTAGCAAGAGTCTCATTCTCATTATGGTATTTTTGTGCTGGGGGGCAGGGGGGACAAAAAAACAGGAAAAGAAAAAGCAAGCAGTTCCTGCACAGTGAAGACACCTAGGCGGTTTGCATGTCACCGTGTTCAGTTATCTAAAACACAGGGCAGGCCGAACTGGTTTCATTTGAGGACTAGGCTTGTACTAAATGCCAAATAAAAAATTTTGACACAATCTGGAAAATGAGGCATATGTAAAATGAATACTGGCTTGAGTTTTCCCTGAAATTTCTGTGGACTGGAGTTTGGATTTAAAATTTTCCACTCATAACTTACATTATCAATTCATAAAATATCACCACAAGTATGTGTGTAATGATGACCTTGTGATTTCTGAACAGCTACTTAAATACAATGTGATTTAATCAAAGGAGTCATCAATTGTAGGGGCAAAAGGTCATAAAATGAACATACTTAGAAATACAAATCGGTCTTTCCCATGTAATTATTATAAGGGAGACAGGGTATTTTTAAAATCAGGGAGAAGGTGATAGTAGTGTTGATTTTCTTTGGTAACTAAGTCCTTAAAAACAAGCTTCTGGAGTTATGGTTAGAATTAGAAATCCACCCCATTTCCTTCCAACCAACCAACCAACCAGTCTTTTTTTTATTATTATTTAAAAAATAATTTTGAAGTGTATATTCTGTATAGGCTATAAAAATTAGAAAACTGGGAAATAATTTCTCTAAAGGGAAGCATAATCTATTTGCTTAATGATCCTAAAAGGAGCTAATAAGTACCATCTCTCTTAGAAATAATAATACTTTGCTTTTATGCAGAATCTTTCTCCAAGGAGTGCAAAGTATATTACAGATACTATCTAATTAATCCTTCTAGGGTCCCCAGATGGAAGGGAGGTGGCGGGTACGATGAAGGTTCATCAGCACCATCAACATGTCTCAGGTGAGGAAATTGAGCTATATAGAGCATGGTAAAAAGGGTACACACCTAGTTATTTAGCCTAGGTCTGTATAACCTTGAAGCACCTAATCAACTCATTGAAAAGAAGCGTCAATCAAGGTTAATACTGGTTTCCAAAATGGACAAAAGAACAGGATCGTTTGACTGAATGTGTTGACTTTTCCCCCATTGGGCTCATGGAGCATAAACTTTAACGGAATGTCAATGAAAGAAACCACGTTTTCTGACTTTCAGCCTGGTGGTCTCTTCAGAAGGCAAACTCGGACAGCACTGATGGTATGGATAACTCAAATTTTCCATTTGTGGCTTGACACAGCACCGTCAAATAGCACATCAACCATGTGTCTCTGGTTGCCTGTAAGTTTGGTTGCCTGAGTCTGTCTACCACCCTCTGCAATGTGGTATTATCTGAGGTAGGGTGGGGAGGAGAAAGTATGATAAGAAAGGGTCAGGGGGCTTGAATAATCTTTTTTGGTAGCTCCTCTCCATTAAAGCAATAGTTGACACTCTACAAGTCTACATCTCTCATATCAAGAGAGATCTAAACCTGAGAGTCCCGAGAGAGGGAAGTACTTGCCCTGCTGCTTTAAGTGCTGCTCCATTTCATTGTTAAACATTCCATGGGCAGAATCCAGCTTCCCGTTGTTGCAAATTCTCTCTAGAGACATAAGCCTATACCAGCGTCTTGGTCAATAACTGATGAACAGGAAGAGGGTGCTTCTGCAAAGAGTGAGCAAGCCTTGAAATAAAAGCCGAAGTAGCACTTCCTAAACTTCAGGCTCTTTTAGTGCCACGCTCTCTGGGGAATTAGGGCTCAGCTAAAATCACTTCCCAAAAAGGAAAAAAAAAAAAAAAAACAAACCCAAGAGAAAATTCAGTCAAATTAATAAACTAGTTGCCTCTGATGTGAACTACATTTTTTGACACGTTGTGATAATAAATAGTTTCTGATTCTTACTTACCTAGCTCAGGAGAAGTTGTTACTTGTTTTTTGTTTGATTGTTTGCTTTTTAAAGACACTAATAATGTCACTTGTTTAGCAAATAGAGATATACAGTGTGCTCTGAGGGAAGACTCCACTTTTTCAGTTGTTGAGTGTTGGAACTTAATAGGTCAATCGGATGGTCCTCAGCTGGTGACTGGAGTCTATGGATCCTGGTTTACCACTAGAAAGGTGAGCATCTACTGAAGCACCTCAGCATGGCAGCCTAGCTTATTGCTGGCTGATGCAAAGGGAAGACATCTCACCCAATCCCCTATATGAACTCTAGCCTGCTCTCTGACCCTAGCTCGTTCTTCACACAAGCAAGAATGATTCCCTTTAAGCATCCATGACCTCTATTTCTTGAAGCCACTCAATTGGCCCCTAAGGCCACCCTATTCTCACTCTCACATTAATCCTCTTTTAATATTGTCCTTGGCTACTTTCTCTCCCACAACCCTTCTCTGTCCATGAGATTCCCCACTAGGGTCAGTTCTTAGCTTGTCCACCAGTCATTCCCCAGCCTGGAATATCATTCCATCTCTCCAGGGTTAGCTTCTCCCCTTCTTTAACACTGGGGGACCACACTAATTTCTTCCAGATCTGTTCTCATCCTGATCATCTCAATGGCCGTGTAGGATTTGTAGAAAACTAATTGCATACATACTTGATTTCATGTGTATTGCCGGTTTACATGTTTTTGTGGATGTATGCTCAGCCTGCTCCTTCCAAACAAACTCTTGGACTGAGGCACAGAGTTTAGGTTTCTTGAGAGTGGAGAGATTATCTGTTAGGTCCTTTGGACTTTCTGTAGCACTCTGGCCATGGAGGAACCCTCTGTATTATTTGCATTGACTGCCCAACTGGGACTTTCTTTGGCACCTAACTTCTTTTTTGAAACAAAATGTTATCAACTTCCCAACCAAGTAGCATTCAACTCTGGTTGAGCATTAGAAGTTGAGCTTCTTTGTTATTTTATGCCTGTGTGTGTCCCAAGATGGGAGAAGCACTTAGAAATAGCTTCTATTGTATAAAGGGCTATGAAGGAATTTTCCATAATATTTGCACAAAAATTCTTTCACTTAACTCCCCAGACTCTCCATAGAAATTCTGACATCTTCCCTTCCCTCCCAGGCTCATTCAATTCCCTACACTTTCACTCTCCCTGTTCCCAGGGTATATAGCAGCAATAGTGTGGCTAAGTCTGTTTGGCATTAAAGTTAGAATTATTTATACCTTAGAGCTCAGGATTGTGTATGCAGTAGAATTCTGAGAAAGAAATGAATCAGGAGATCTATCCCCTAACAGGGCATCCAGGGGTCAGGCTGAAGACAAGTAGTGATGATAACGTAAAACCCCATGCTCCAGGTTGAGCTTTGCTACAAACCTCAAACACCACAGGCCATGCAGGGACAAGGCCTCAGTGTCATGCCAGTGCCACCAGCAAAGGGTATGTAAGCAGATAGGCATCACCATCCCAGGGCAGCTCCTGAAGGCCCATGGGCATCGGGAGAATAACAGAGGCCATCAAGAAACTATTGAGTTCCAGTTCCTTCCTCCAGGTCCAGCCACCCCAAAACTTGCATCAGAAAGACCAGCAGTGGGCTTCTATAGCATACCATATGTTAATATTTCTTCCCCTATCTTGAGTAACTTCATGTAAACTCATCTTTGAACTAACTACATGTAAGTTTTTTCAGCAGCAGCAATGAACAGCTACAACCATTCATGGAGTTTCTACTATGTGCCAAGTATTTTATATACAGATCTCATTTGATTCTACAACAACCCTGAGAAACCATGAGTATTACTCTCGTTTTACTGATTAAGAAACTCAGAGAGGCAAAATCTCTCAGCTCTTAAGTAACAGACTGAGGATTAAAACTCAGGCTCATTTGATTCTAAAACCTATCTCTTTCCTTCAGACCACCCTGCCTCTGCAGGCTGCACAAGAGGCAACAGCTGCAGCTGGCAGGTGAGGGCTGAGGGATTGGGTGGGGAGGGACAAAGTAACTTAAACAATAAATGTTTGGTTAGTCAGGAGTTTTTACCTTGATTTCTATTAAAACTCAGGCTCATTTGATTCTAAAACCTATCTCTTTCCTTCAGACCACCCTGCCTCTGCAGGCTGCACAAGAGGCAACGGCTGCAGCTGGCAGGTGAGGGCTGAGGGATTGGGTGGAGGGACAAAGTAACTTAAACAATAAATGTTTGGTTAGTCAGGAGTTTTTACCTTGATTTCTCTGTAGCAGGAACACTCTGGGGCTAGAAGCCTGGTAAGATGGAGACTAGATTCTGACAAATTGTGGATTTGTCAGAGTAGTTCTGCCACTCTGGACAAAGCCCTATGTTGCCTTGCACTTGGATTTGGGAAGAAAGATTTTACCTTATGTTAAGAATTAGCCATATCAAAAATAGAACTGTAAGTGTTCAAGCAGACTGTAGATAAATAACCTGTCTGAGACGTGGTGCAGATGTTCAAATCTCTACCAAGGCAAGAAGCATGAGATGGGGCGTTGACTGCTAGTGCTGGGTGGCATCCACGTGCCTTGTGTTTACTCACATCCTCACTACCAAATTCTAATTTCTCCTGAGTAGTGGGAAAAACACAGTGGGCCTTCTGGATGGCTCTTGCAGTGCCTCTGAAAAGCAGGGCTCTTCTTCCTTCAGCACAGAAGAGGGAGGGCAGGCCTTGCATGAGGAGTCGCAGGCAAACCTCCAACCCTCTATGCTCCAGGACACTCTACAGTCAAGACCTGTAGACCTTTTGGCAGAAAGGGACCTCAAAGATGATCCCTCCAGCTTCACCACTTGGAGGTGGAAAGCCAAGACCACAGGAAGGAAAACTCCTGGCTTAGTGACCACACTGCTAGGAAGTAGTGTGCCAGGACGAGAATCCTGTGGCTCCTTTTATTCCACATCGTCGGGGCTTCTCCAGCCTTGCTCTACCCCTGCAGCCCAATTTGGATAAACGTATGACAAAGAAAATTTTGCCTCTACAAGGCCTAATAAAGATGGGTCACTCCTGTCCTTCCTTTGTGCAGCTCCCAACACAGCCTCCGTGCCCTCAAAGTCATGAGTATCTCTTATTTTAACTGGATTTAGTTATTAATGTACATTCCTCCCTTCTCCTT
>NW_007728183.1:29346-39931 GCF_000696425.1 Galeopterus variegatus | reverse complement strand
AAGTTGCCAACAGTAATCAAGAAGATGGACAGTTTCAGGCAGAAGGGTTCATCTTTAGAGAGCTATTCTGTGGTTGAAGAGGAGATGAGGTTGAGGATCACCTGTCTCATGAGAAGCACCTCTAATGGTAGCTAATTAATTTTGTCCCATCCACACCTTGTTCTTTACCACTGTTTTCTGACTCTGCTGTCTCCTGTGGTCCTGATACCCCCTCTAGCTGAAGGGCTGTAGGTAGAAGACACTTCCTTTGGGGCAGATGGTTTAACCTCTGATTGATTCTCCAGGTTTTTCAAAAGCTTCCAGGAATACACCTTTGCACCTATGGCTTACCAGAAAGATCCAAAACTTAAAGCACTTTTACTGAAACAAATTATATGATAATAAAACAGCAAATTCCTCAGCCTTCCCACACTCACTCTCAGGATGCTATAAATTATAATAGCAGTGGTTTCAACTCTTTTTCTGCAACAGTACAATAAAACTATTTTTTGATATGTAGTCTAATAATACATTGTTTTTTTAGAAATGAAATATGAAATATCAATGACTATATTTTTCTTCAATGAATATTAGAAGTGATAGTTGTTATCTTAGAAGAATGACTGATATTTTCAAATAGAACTCATACCATAAATAGGACATATTGAAAATATTGTTGCCTTGATTTGGGGATGAAGATTCCTCAATGAATATTAGAAGTGATAGTTGTTATCTTAGAAGAATGACTGATATTTTCAAATAGAATTCATACCATAAATAGGACATATTGAAAATATTGTTGCCTTGATTTGGGGATGAAGAATCCTTCCTGAGATGACACATCTGTGGTTTCCTACCTGTTCTGTCTGCATTACAAACGGTTGTCTAGCACCTTCAAAAAACTGAAGTATATTCCAACACTTAAAAATTCAGATGTTTCCTTTAAAAAAAATATATCTTTTCTTGAATGTATAAAATATGGCAACACAAGGCCTATGTTCCTGCATTATACAATTAAACTTGATCTAAATGAGGGGCAGCTACTCTCTTTAGTCAGGACACAAATTCTCTAGTTGCCAGAATCCACACCACTTCCTACTGTCTAGTGGAACTGAGGTCAAGTGCCAGTTGCCACTTATCATCCAGTTTGCATGATGGTTTAGATTTATTTTGGCTTGTCTTTTTAATATATGCCAGGCAGCTCATAGTATCCACCTAACCTCTGTAGTCATTTTAGCTCTGGAAATGGTTCTGGGGGCTAGAAGGCTGGCCTTCCTTCCAAACCGCACAAGGCCAGCTCAGTTCCTCATGCTTCCAGTGACCCTTCCATAACTGCTGTTGTCCGGGTTTTTTCCCTGACTTGGAATTTCCCAGCAGCCAGAGTTAGCGACACACCATTCAGGGTTAGAATTCACCTGCTTGACTTAGGACAGATTTCTCTCCTCTGTAGGAGAAAAATCTTGAAGATGAACATCCTTTCTCTTGGATTAGAAAGCCTGAATTCTCTCTGCTCATGGCTATTGGACCTTTACCATATTCAATAGTCAGAGTTGATACTTTGAACCTGGGCTATGCAGAGGAAAACAAACAAACAAACTAACAACAAAAAAAACCCAGTTTAGGTTACATTAATCAGCAAGGCCAACAGATGTCTCATTATCTTTACTTTTTTTTTTTTTTTTGACTGTGGCTAGGGCTTCACTGACAATAAAAAATCACACCAAATTGTTCTCAATTATGTAGGAAGATGATAGCTATTAATACAACCATCTTCCATAAGAAAGCAAATGTGATAGCACGAGTGATCTGTGCTAGAGGAACCCAGGAATGTCACCCCTTATTAGGGTGTCCGGCCAACCCAGGAGCATGCAAGTCGTCCTTCTTTTCATAGCGTGAGGTAAGAGCCCATTGGGTTTGAGGAAATGGCTTCTCAGCTCCTCCTGCCTCCCCCCTTACCCGCTAAGGAAACCAATGGTGCCTTTTATCAGTTTGGCAAAAAGACAAAGAGAATGTTTAATTCTGTACTTAAAATTCTTGGTTCCTACTGTCAGCATTCCCAGTTCTCAGAGAACACTGAATGGATATTTGAAGAGTTTTGTGAAACTGAGACTGAACAGCGGCAACAAGGAGGAAAAGATCCAAAATTAAAAGAACATTTAAAAATACATTCCCCACTACATTCCACTCTCCTCCCCAACCAAGTCATATTCAGCCCTTAGGAATATTCCCATAGGAGGAAGGTGATGTAATGTCCTCAGCCTGTCTGTGTTCAAATCCCAATTCACCCTAACTAGCAGTGAGGACGTCCATAAGTAACTGAATGTCTCCACGCATATTCTCCACAATAGTAAAGTGACATTAATAACAGCTCTGGTTCCTGACACATGGGAAAGGATCAATACATATGAGCTGCTCTTATCATTTTAATTTTTTAAGGAAAGCACCTGGTTTCTTTTTTTTTCCTTTTTGTCTTTTTTCGTGACCGGCAACGGATCGCAACCCTCAGTGTCGCACCCGTACCGGACCGGGACCGGCAACGGGATCGCAACCCTCGGTGTTGCTCCCACACCTCGCTCAGCCAGTGAGCAGCCTGTCTGTATGTGGGATCCGAACCCTCGGCGGGAGCGCTACCGCGCTTCCCAAGCGGCGCACTGTAGCAGTGCGCCACCAGGCCGGCCCAAGCACCTGGTTTCTAAGACACAACAGGATTTACAATACAGAGTCACTGCTGCCAGCCTGTAGATCACTAACCCCCAGCCTTTCAAGCTAAGATTTCACAGGGAAATTAAGGAAAGTTCTACAACCATCTTAAATGAGTGAAATGTTCTCACATGTCAAAACTGGGTCCTGCAGAAATCCAAGCACAACTGAATTAGCACTTTCTTAATTTCCTCTCTTGTTAAGATTTTTCTTCCCACATAGAAAATTTATGTTTATGGGGAATCCCGGGATGTCAAAATGGGCTTCTGCCTTTTCAGTCTGATAATATACTGATGTGATGGGCGACCAGACAGAAAAGGAGACCATCTGATGAGACCTCTTGTAGTGGATTGAATTATGTCCCCCCAAAACTCATTGAAGCTTGAATTGTGTCTCCCAAGTTTTAGGTATTACAAACTTAGCCCCCACTGTGACTGTTAAGAAGGTGGGAAATCCTATAATGGTAATTGAAAGGTGGAGACTTGAAGAGGTGATTAGATTGTAGGACTGTGCAGTAGTGAGTGGATTAAAAATGGTGGTCAGGGGTGTGGTTCTGAGGGCTTTAAAAGAAGAGAGAGGAGAGTCTCTCTCACTCTCTCTGCTCTCTCTTCCTGCTCTTTCTGCTCCACCATTTCTGCAATGTGATACTCTGCCATCACTGTCGCCACCACCAAGGCCTTCACCAGCTGTGTTCCCTGGATTTTGGACTTCCCAGTCTCAGAAATTGTAAGCAAGAAATTTTGTTACCAGTTTCTAAATTATCCAGTTTCAGGTATTTTGTTATAAGCAACAGAAACAGACTAAGACACCTCCACTGCACTTAAAATGTGGTCTCATTATTTTGTAGACCAAATAAGGGAATCCTTAAATCGGAAGGACAGAAGAGACTGTATGAGGCCCTCTTTTCACAAAAGTGCTATTCGACCTTTGAGAGTTGAGGGGATAGGACCAAGATCTCTTAACTAGTTAGAGGTAAGGTTGGGACTAGAATTCAAGACTTTTGATTTCCTGTCAAATGAGTTTCATTTCACCAAGCTACCTCTGTTAGCTGGGTTGATTGACTATGCTGTTGCAAAGTGTTAGGACTTGCAAGACTTTCTGATTTTAGCTCCCTCTGAAAGAGAGGATCAGCTTTAAAAACTACACAAAACGTCCTGTGTCTTCTCCAGCAGGCTCTGTGATGCAGGACCTTGTCCATGCCTCCCAATATATAATCACTTCCCACAGGAAGACCTACATGGAGCAGGAATCCAATGTATAAGCACGCAGTGAGGAGGAAAGGAGTTAGAAAGGGGAAAAAAGAATTTTAGTGGTAGAAGTTTGAAAACACTGAATACTGCAAACCTTCTTTCAATGAAGTGCTGTGGCACAGTCAGCTGTAAAACATCTTCCTCCTATGCTAACTCTCTTGTAAAGCTTCCCAGCAATAGGTGGGTGGTAAACTCTCACAGTGTTTCTTTAAAGACCTTTGCATGGTGACTCATGGCAGACTGAAAAGAGCTTCCTTGGAGATTGTCTAAGGAGAGTTGCAGAAGCCTGGGCAAAGAAAGCTATAAGAACCACACTTCATTCACTCCTTAAGGTTTGCATTCAGATAAATTGTGCAAATTGTTCTGCATGTTAAAAACAAATCCAAAATTGTATTTTTAGAAAGGGCATGTAATGAAAACACAATTGGAGTTCCTTTAACCTCTCAAAGAGTGCCTAATAGTAGTTTCTAATATAAAAGTCAGTCACCGGCTAGCTTTCTCCCAGTTGTGTACACAATTTTGTGTTTGTGCACATCCAATTATTGGCAACTAATACATCCATGGTTTAGTAGTCAAACAGCAATCTATAATGGTGAGGGAGGGAAAGATTCATTTCCTAGTTCAAGCTACCAATCTTGAAATTCACAGTTGGAAGAAATTCTGTAACACTTTTTTTTTAAATAAAAAAATTATGATTCTTCTTCTAAACCTAATGTAGGAGAATTGCCTTTACCCAGAAGTGATCTTATACTACACTAGAACTTCTCAGTCAGCATCTTTAATTATCATTTCCCACTAGCCTCTAGGCCGGTGCTTCTCAAAGTTTAATGTTCATACGAATTGCCTGGAGATCTTATTAAAAATGCTAATCTGATTCAGTAGGTCTGGGGTGGGCCCTGAGATTCTAGGCTTCTTACAAGTTTCCAGATGATGCCAGAACTTCCAGTCCACGGACTAAACTTTGAGTAGCAAGATTCTAGACCAAACCCACTTCAAACTGTTCTCACCAGGGCAAGCAGTAGACCACAGACAATTATGGCTGGGATAGTTGGCTTCTATGAGCTACCATGTGCCCTTTGAATCTTCCTTCATTCAGATACCTCTTCTGTACCATCTTCCTTCCCTCTCCTCTGAGCGCACTTGTAGTTACGTTAGTAACTAAACTCTAAATTCTAACTCTAAACGAGTGAGCCCACTGCACTTGCACAGGGAGAAGAGTATGCAAACTTGGGTTTGAATTTCAGCAATACCACTGACTAGCCAGGTGATTCTCATCTCTGAGCCACACCTGTAACGTGGGACTAAGATACCCACCCAAGAGCTTGTTATTGTGGATAAATGAGAGAATGTACAGCCCCCAGTACAGGCCCTTGCATGTAACAGTCCAATAAACATCAGCCCTCCCTTCTCCTTCCTTTTGAAGTGTCATGTCCCAAACCAGTGCTTCGTGCATGGCTGTAGCAGCACAGACTTGGGGAGGGTATGGGGTTTAATACCTAAAGCATGTTAATAAAAATCTGCCTGTGATGTGGGAAATTGGAATGCAAGGTTCAGTCATTCTCTCTTGGCAGTAAATTATAAAACCTTTATCTTGCTCACTGTTGTCTGCCATCACCCCCAAATTGGTATCTTTTGCCCTTGTCAATTAATTAACATATTTTTACTGAGCCCCTACTATGTGCCAGACACTGAATCAAATACCCACAAGAAGCCTCCAAATGCAACTCGTTTCCAGATTAGCTGGATTTTAGGTAGAAAAACTCTGGGTAATTGATCAAAATGTGGTATTTTCATTCTAACATCTGGTGTTCTATAGATGAGACCTTCAGATCAGCAAAGTTATGTCAACATGGTAGAGTTGGCGTAATGACAATTAGTTTGACATACAGACAAAATAAATGGTGGTCTGTATATCTCCAGGCAGAGTTTTTATTCTTTTGCCCATCCGTCAGTCACTGATGGGAGGATCTTTCTAGAACACTCAAGTTTCTCATCTCATCCCTGCTGCAACCACTGTATGATCCAACATCCTAAAGGCTTTTTTTCAATTCAAGGTGAATGTGACAGCAGAGAGTAAAGACACTTGCCTAGAAAAAGATGATTCTCTACTTTTAAAAATTAGTCCACTAAATGAAAGAAAGACTTGTCAGATTTATGAACTGAATAGGTTTTTTTCAATTCAAGGTGAATGTGACAGCAGAGAGTAAAGACACTTGCCTAGAAAAAGATAATTCTCTACTTTTAAAAATTAGTCCACTAAATGAAAGAAAGACTTGTCAGATTTATGAACTGAATAGGAAAAACTACCCTAGAAGACGGTTTTCTGGCTAAATATGAATGAAAGATATCTGTCTTTGTTTTCATCACATTCAAATGAATGTTTGCTAAGTTTGACTTTCCTGTCAAAATTGTCACCATGTTGCAAATAGACTTTAAAAAGATAATGAGAGCCAGAGAGGAACAGTGAGAACTTAATACACAAAGCTCGGGCAGCAGGGAATTCATCTAACCATCCACGTCTTGACCTCCTTCTAACCCAAAGTACAGAACTTGGCAGAAAGCAGAAGAGGAAGTCATTAATATGTGGAAAAGGGATCTCTCACAGGCACACCAAGACCATGCCTTTCACTGATGAAAATAAAAAGGAATTGTACAAATATTTACCACAAGAAAATAATAACTTCTGTCTCAAAGCTAAAGAATTTCCACAATAGACACAGGGTGCTGTATCATTACCTAGACAAAGTTTCTGTTTAGTACAGGCTCCAATCCATTCTGAAAGTGAAGTGTAGAGGTCAAAGTTCAAGGACTGACCTTTCTTGAGCTTTAAAAAAAAAATCAGCTGTGTATGCACATGACATTTCCAGGTGATGGTTAACAACCCAGTTAAAGGTGCAAAAAGACCTCATAAAATCTTCAGTTATGATTCAATGCTTTTCTTCCTCATTTGGATCTTTATTTGATCAAATCAACTGTAAATTTGAAAATGTGCTCAATCTTATACAGTATTAAGGAATTATTGATTTTTCTTTCAGTTTGGTAATGGCATTATGGTTATAGAAAAGTATTTTTAAAATATGTATGTTGAAGTATTTAGTGCTGAAATGACAAAGTCTGAAGTTTTCATGAAAATACTCCAGGAAAATTAAAAAATGTGTGTGTTGAGGGGAGGGGTAGATAAAACAACTATGGTAAAAAGTTGATGGTCTTTGAAGCTGAATGATGTGTCCACTGGAGGATTGCATTTTCTCCTGACTCTTGAGGATTTTTGGAAGTTTTTACAATGAAAGTTAAAAAATCCAATCCCAAATAAACAGGGTTTCTTTTAACAGCATTAAAAATAGTTTACACAACAATCTCGACTTTTGCAGTGGCATGCAGGGAATAGGTGCAAAAACCTATAGAGCAATAATTAATGGCCAATCTTATGTGCATTCCATTAAGCAAAAGCAGCTGTCATAAACATCTTAATTTAAAGAGTTGGGGTTTGGGGAATCATGGCACTGCAAAAAGCTATGTCCTGCTGCTGTTCCACAGAGCTGGTACATATCAGACCCTTAAATTTTTAAACACGGTTGTCATAAACATCTTAATTTAAAGAGTTGGGGTTTGGGGAATCATGGCACTGCAAAAAGCTACGTCCTGCTGCTGTTCCACAGAGCTGGTACATATCAGACCCTTAAATTTTTAAACACGGCTTTCATGTTTTTGAGAGCTGAAAAACCTTTGAAAAGTCAGCTTGTTAGGAAATTCACCTTGCAGACTCCTACTTCAAGGATTGGTTGAGGAGCTTGGGTATTGGCAAAATTGAACTGGGGGTGGAGTGGGGGTCCACAGGTGAAATAAATGTGTCATGTGCTTCAGAAGGAGCAGCAAGCCTAGCTCTGAATGTGTGGGGCATAGCCACACTGCAGTACTGCCTTTCAGTAATGCAAAAGATACCACCTTGCTAAAGAGGCACTTAGAGTCTACAAAGCCTTCCCTTTATTGTCCCTTTGCAGTCTCTGCCAAAAAAATACAAAAAGGCAGCATTTCGAGGAGGGAAGATGCACTAAGCAGGAAACAGGAGCTTAAAATTTAGTCCCTCTTACTGTGTTAGTGCAAACTCTGAGCCAATGACCCTGCCTTGGGTGCTTCTTCTGAGACAGGAACATCTCACATACCACGCATGACGATCCCTTGAATCCCGTCTAGCCCACTACACCTGAGTTCATGGGCTGAGCTTTGTAGGAGTGCCAGTCTGCTGCCTCCACCGCCCACTGCCTGCATTCCTCTCCCCCAGGCTAGGCAGCATACAAAAGTCCTATCAGGGTTGCAAAGTTTAATGTGAACAGAAAGGAGCAGAAGATAACCAACACAATCTAACATCTAAAAAATCCAGACTGTCCAATAAAAATATTTGAATGGGCCCAATCACTTTTTATCAGCATTAAATTGAATAATCCCTGTTGGTAGCTGCCTCCATTCACATGTTTACTTCCTTCCTTCTTCCGTCAGGAACTCTATTTATGCCTAAATAAGTCAGTTCTTGGGATTTTATGTATTGATGTTTCCCCATGAACTTAAGAACACCTGTACGCCAGCTAAACTTGGAGAAAACGAGGCTTGCTGGCAGCACAGAGCAAGGTCTCCTATTAATTTCTTGAATCGATCCTGGCAATATTATGATCCGGTCCAGGAAAGAACAGCTTTTTACTCATAGCATCAGATTTGAATTTTTTTTAAAACACTCTCTATTGCCCGTAAGAATGACTAATAACTGTCGGCTGTAATTTCCCAGAGTTTGTGGGTATGACTTCTACAGCTTTCCTTGCATTTGAATTTGCTATATTTCATCTGGGTGCTTGCTAGAGCTTTCAAACACCATTTATCCAAAACCCCCGGCCAGCTCTCGGTTCAGCCGGCAGAACTTCGTGGTACTCTTGAACTTACTACCTCCCGCCCCCACACCTGAGAGTCTCCCTGAGCACTGCTTTCCCTGCCTCAAAGACCATCAATCAAACAAACAGAAACGGAGAAACCTCAGTTCTCAACTGCAATCAAAACAACCACCTTTCCTGGGGTAGCGCTGCCTTCGTCTTGAAGGTCACGGAATGAGTCAGGGGTAGAAGAGAGCAACGGAGACCACAGTTCCTTGACTCTGTGTCTCAGAGAGAGACTGGCCTATTCTGAAAAATGACCTCATTAAGCTGGACTAATCGCCAGGGAGAAGAACAGTCCAAATGAACACAAAATTTAAATGATCGAAATACAGATTTGTTATTCTACATTTGGTCTCAAGAGCTAGACAAGTAAATGTGCCTGGGGTAAGTTCTGAGTCACAAATAGATAAGAGGAAATTGAAACCACAGTAGCCAAGCACCTCTCTGAGGAGAGTGAGGCTGTGCTTCCATTGCAACAATATTCTAATGTATGTATTCTTATGCACGTTATTTAAGAATATATTTATTTACTCATACAAACCAGATTTGTGGAGGACCACTGTGTGGAATTCATAGTATGAAGTGCCATGGGGGAGGAAGACATGGGTATCCTCAAAGAACTTGGAAAATAGCTATTTCTTAGGTGCTAGTAAACAAGCTGCTCTTCTAGGTGGAAAAATAATTGCTGAAAATCTTATTCACATCCTCGATATACAAGGCTGTTTCAAATAAACCAGGCATAGGAAACATATATATATGTGAATGAAGCATTTCTAAAACAGATAAATCAGCAATCAGTCTTTTTTATTAAAACAAAAGGCAATATACCCTTTGCAATTTGAGCAAAGATGATTTCTGCAAAGGACCATCTCCAGTGAGAAGCGCCTGCTCCCCTGACAGAGTCTTCCTCTTTGGGGGCCATTCCTTACAGCCTGGTGATTCATTTTACTGAAGGATTCAACAAAGAAGGTGAACAACCAGCTTTTTAGAAACATATTTTTTTTATTTTTTTAAAGATGACCGGTAAGGGGATCTTAACCCTTGACTCGGTGTTGTCAGCACCACGCTCACCCAGTGAGTGAACCGGCCATCCCTATATGGGATCCGAACCCGTGGCCTTGGTGTTATCAGCACCACACTCTCCCGAGTGAGCCACAGGCCGGCCCTTTAGAAACATATTAATTGTTTAAACAAACTATGCCCATATTCATTTGCTTAACAAATCATTTTGTCATGCATTTAGTCCAGCCAGTCTAAATGATCACAATTATTGACATTATACCAATACCTTGTCTACTGAAAACCTATTAAAGAAATAACATTAGCTCACATTATCACTGTTTATTCTTGACCTTTTCCCCTTGCCTCCATTTCCTTCTCTTTCAGTTTGCTAAATACTATTTATTTTTTTAAATTCTAAATTTCAAGAAAACTTCTTTGCGTTATTAGCATTTGATACACTGTTAACAGAAATGCCTGAAATTGTCTACATATCATCAAAGAACTGAGCTTGCATTCTAGGGAGCGAAACCGAAGAGGAAATAAATCACAAAGATAACCTAGCCACCTGAGGGGCAGCTAAAACAGTAGCTCCCTCCCATCACCCACTGCACTATTTCTTAGAACTTTTATCTTTACATATGTGCAAATTAGCAGAGTGTTTCTGTCCTGCCTTATTCATGTAGAGGACTTACCTGCAGCTCTCTGACCTTCTCCTGGTTCTGATTAACCCCC
>NW_007728183.1:10390-28605 GCF_000696425.1 Galeopterus variegatus | reverse complement strand
CTAGGGGTACCTCCTCCACTTGCTCCTCCCTGGTTTAGCTGACTCCTCTGGACTCACTTCCATGTGGGCCTGGATCTATGCTACAGGCCAGACCTCTCAAGCAAGGCTGGACTCTGGTCATTCCTGGCCAGCCTTGTCCTACAGTCATCCAAGAAGAATGCATAAAGGAGGACCACACCCTCAGCTGATGTGGACCTTCTCATTCGGATGAACATTCCCATCATCAGACATGAGGGCCTTCCTTCCCATTTCTCCTCCTTCCCTTTCCATGTCTCACAAACGAGCACATCTTCCAGAGAAGTGGTCAGGGTACAGTGAGATGAGCAGCTGGAGGAATTCTGCAAGGGAACATGTTACCACAGACGTGTGCTACTCACTGAATTTAACTTCTCACCAGATCTCTGCAAAGATAGAACAAAACTAGCTTGCAAGAAGCCCTGAGCTCTCTGTGTCCTTAGGCTGCTGAGACCTTCATGTGTGTGGAGGTAACTGATCTTCACTTTTTAAATAATCATATTATAATAACACATGGACACTTTCTTAGGACACAGAACTCCTTACCCAAGGAAGGAAGCCAGGGAAGATAATGTCCAGACTAGATTTTATAAAAAGCCTAACAATTATACATAAATAAATCGCTTAATATGTGAGGTTTCATTTCAGCAATAGCAGTTACCCTTGGTTTATATGAATACAGAGGTTAAAAGGTGTGCTGAAAGGTAAAAAATAAAGACCATTTCTTACCTCAAAAGTGGTTTAGATTGACAAATGTGACCCTATCAAATCATTCCTATGCACACATGAAATGGCTATTTTCTTTGAAAATTTGTTGGAATTTCCATTTTCTTTGAAATTTCCCTCCCTCGGGTCAGGTCAGGAGGAAGGGAAAAAGCAAAGGAGAGGAAGGTAAGTTAGACTAGCTGAGCACTTTCTCGATAAAATGACTTGAAAAACCAAATCCCCCTAAATAAAATAAATGATAGGTTCTCAGCAAATAATTCTTCTGGGAGGTTTTCACACCAAAACAAATATGGGATAAACTCATCAGAGTTTATCAGGGTCAGAGTTATGACTCCAGGCAGGACTATACACAATTTCTTCCATCCACCCATTCTTCCAACCATCCATCCTGCCATCCTGCTCCATATATCTGTGCATCCAGTCATTCATCCCTTCAAGTGACAAATCAAGTATTTATTGAGTGCTTATTATATGCAAGATCCTGCTCTTAGGGGTTAGAGAAGACGGACCAAGGCAAGCTCTCAGTTCACAAGGAGGGTGAGAGGAAGGAAAACGTCTGGAGTATGTTGCAGGTGTGTAGGGCTCTCCTAAGCCACACCAGAGACCAGATGGGTCTATCTAACTAACTCTGGAGCCCTCAACCTTGTCTTGGAGAGACTATGTACTTAGGTAAAGATGTTAATTCTCTTAAGGCTTAGCGAACGCGCCAGATCTGATAGCATGCAATTTGTATACTTATTTACCTCTGGTTTTATTTCCTTATTCCTACCCTTGTTTTCCTTCCACCCTGATGTATTCACTGAATTTTTATCTTGTGTACTCTGTGTACTATATTATAAGCCACCTCTTGGGAAATTAAAAAAAAAAAACAACAACACCTAAATTCTTGAAGAATAAATACAATTACCCTACTAGATCACATAATGAGAACAAAACCAGTAATTTTTATTACTACAGGTGACTTTCATCGAGGGCTCATATATGTCAAGCACCATTCCAAGCACTTTACGAGTATCTTCTCATTTATTCTTCACAATAATCTTTTGAAATTGTTACTATTATTATCTCTATTATAGATGAGGAAAAGAAGCCCAGAGAGTTTACTAACATGTGAGTAAATGGTGGGGACAGGATTTGAACCCACGCACTTTGCTTGTGGAAGAGCTCCTTGTCATTATCCAGGCACTGGGGCTCCACAGGTCTCCTATAGGCCGGAAGCCCTTGCTTACTGATCTGAATTACTAGACTTGCCCTGTCATTGGACTTTAGGACTCTTATGCTGTGTCCTACCTACTCTTGGTGACCTTCTTAAATACTGGCCCCATTTTTTCTGTGACCCTTCCTCGACCCCATGGCCAGATTAGTAGGAATTCTCCTATCAGAGTATTATGTCTCTAGAGGGTGAGGTCCTTAAGGACAGGCTGAGTCCTACTCAACTTCAGGTCATCAGTGTCTGGAAGCACATAAGAGCCACAGCAGATGTTTAATAAGGGTTGGTGTGGGTTGACTGGATCAATGAGGGCCCCTGAACACTGTGCCTGCAATCATCTGGCCACCCTCCCAGAGAGGCGCTCTAAGGTCCTGGGATTCTGCTCACAGCACTGGTCTCTTCATGATGGCTCTGCAGCTTTGCCTACCTGTGTTTAGATAGTTCTACTGTCTAGGTGAGGCTTCTAAAATTAAACAATGATTAACCTGTGAGTTGTAAAGCATATGCATTCGGGTTTTATCAAACAGAAGGAAAGCACATTTTACACAGAAAAAAGGACTTTCTGATTAGTGATTACAAAATTGACTTGATTTCAACCTAATTTACCAGTCTAGGTGAGGCTTCTAAAATTAAACAATGATTAACCTGTGAGTTGTAAAGCATATGCATTTGGGTTTTATCAAACAGAAAGAAAGCACATTTTACACGGAAAAAAGGACTTTCTGATTAGTGATTACAAAATTGACTTGATTTCAACCTAATTTACCATATTCAGAAGTGCCATATTCCAAATTGGAATGGGCACTTTTAATTATCTTATGAGTCAGGCATTTCAATGTCTTCTTTTTTCCCCCAATTCGGCTTAAAGCGATGCTGCCAGCACCAATGCCTTCCCTCTCTTTCCTGTTCTGACATGGTCCTTCTCCTCTTTTATTTGTTATGTTGTTATTGCCTGGACTACTTACTTGACAATTAATCATGTGTAGCTTAGTGATATTTGTTTTTGTGACCAATTGTTATTTAACTCTGGCATTGTTACTTCATGGTCCCCATGTTTCTGTCCCCAGTGGAGATTTTCTGACAAGAGACAATTGTGACCGGTGCTTCTTGGGATCCTTCATAAAGTCTAGTAACTCAAGAATTGGTTCCGTGGTGGTTTGGGAAAGACCATGAAATTTCCTAAAAGATTGTGTTTCTCAGATAAACCTAATATAAAAATCCTCCACTGGGTCATTCATAAATGAAATGAAGGGAGACTCTACAGAGGGTTGCGATCCGTTGCCGGTCATGAAAAAAAAAAAGACAAAAAGGAAAAAAAAAAAAAGAAGTTCTAGTCAAATGGGAATGGCAAAAAGGCAGAGAATGGTGCGGTGTGCGGTGTGTGGGGGGCGGGGTGGGGTGTAGGGGAGGTGCACAACATCTCTTGAATGATCACACATGTGAAGCACTGAGCTAAATGTTTGACACACCTGATTTTATTCACCCATCTCAACAACCCACAGATGCTGACATAATGCCCCTCCCATGATTAAAATGAGGCTCAGAGAATTTATGTAATTCAGCCAGGGCCACAGAGCTAGTAGGTGGTGGAGTTGGTGGTGGAGAAAGATGACTCCAAGTTATCTTTCTCCCAAATTATACTTTTTCCTGTATACTGCTTTCCAGAGTCACCTTCACTCTTGACTGCATGTACTGGTCAGAATCCCCCTTCAGGCTCAGAATGAAGGAAATAAAGGTTAATGAGAGGCCGAGCTGGGAAGTCTAATAAATGAATGGGTTCAAGAGCAATGGGGAAGGAAAGATGGAATGCCTAAGTTCCTGGTTGTCTTGGCACTGCAAAAACAAAGGTGGCAAATGGTTCTAAGCAGGTCATTACTGGCCAGTTTTGAGCACCTACTGTGTGCAAGCCATTCTTTGTTGGCACAGAGCACAAACAGAATAGGGACAAGGTCATGTCAGCCAGCCTCCAACTCACGTGGAAGCCAGCTGAGCCAGAAGGGCTCATTTCTCCTTTCATTCCTGCTGGAAAGTCAGCATCCAGTCATCTCTGCAAAGACCAGACAAGGTAGTCCCTCGCCTTGTCCATGTGGGCCCAGCCCAGAGCCTCATCTGCACGTGGCTCCCTGGGGTTGCTGCAGACACGCCACTGTGTCTGGGGGCCGGCGGGTGTGTGGCAGACGAAACCAGACTTCAGGCAAGCAGGGGGTTAATAGCTCATAAAATAAAACCCTCAAACACAAAAATGTTATTTTAATTGTATTACATTGAGGAGCCCTGAGGGTCGTGGGGTAGATAATCAAAAAGGACAAGGAGGAAATTAAAAAAGGGAAGAAGGCAATCAAAAAGGCCATTTAGGAGAGCCCCTTAATCCTCCATAGAAAGAACACTAATTATACTACAGAATCTCCTTATAATTAACCCTGATATAAAGTGTTTTTTGAGCAGTAATAACTTTCACATCCACAATCGTTTTGATCACAAACTCCCGCAAACGCCTCACAAACAGCGCTCACAGGTTGGCCAGTTTTCCTCCCCAGCGAGCCCTGAGATTACACTGCCGTTCACAACCAAAAAGACAAATATTTCTGCCCTCAGCTAACTCTGCTGCTCCATTGAACTCAGCCCATTGCTTTCATTTTTTATTTTCTGGCAAGACTAGCCCGAAACTCAACCATATTGTGCCTCCTTTCTAATTGCTTCCCTACACTCGCTTTTAGCCTTTAATATGACTTGGAATATTCGACGGTTGCAAAACCCACTGAATTCCCAACATACCTTCCTTAGCGAACAGACCCCTGCTTAGATTTACCTACTCTCCTAGGCCACTGGGAACACATTGCTGTAATAGTTCTTAACGTTTCCAGACAAAAGCAAGGATTCAGACAGACTCTACTTAAATCCTGTCCAACATAAGAGCCTCACATTCCTCTCGCTGACAGCTGATCCCTTATAAAACAAAGCTCCAAACTGTCAACTAGAAAACTTCAGGCGCAAAACAGAACAGGGAAAGAATGCAGACAGTTGTATATTTCAGGTGTCTGGGGTATGGCTTGGAAGAAAGATGCAAAGGTAAAGCAACTGGGGCCAGTGTGAGAAGGGAGAATGGCCTGGAACAGGTTGTTTGGGATCTTTTTTTTTAATGGCTCAAAAGTGAAAAGAATCTGTCCCTGTCCTTACATGAACCAGCCATTGCTCTTATTCCCACCCAGTAAGAGAAGGAGTAGGATCTCAGATCCCATGAGATCCACAGGGAGATAGTTTCAATGGGGCGCCTGCCTGCCAAGTGAAACCCTAGGAGAGGTTCCTGGGCACTTGTGACATTCACAGTACTCTGAAGGTATTTGTCCCCTCTGAATGCACTTCTGGACCTGGTTTCACCTCCTCCCTACAAATACACAGCAGATGCATTTGAAAGGTCTGCCTGTTCACAATGGGCTACATCCCTACTTAAACTCAGAGAGTGAAAAACCAAGGTTTGTGAAATATTAAGCCCAGTGTTTTTCCTCTGTATCAAAAGAACAAATGACAAAGGAATTTTTTCATTTTTTCTTGCATGCTATTGAAACTAAAACTTTATTTCTATTTTCCATCTAGATGATTATTCTTTATGTAGAATCTAACAAGATATGAAGATACTCATTTTTTTGCTTTTTAAAACCAGAATCCATAATTGAGAGACAAATATTGTTTTACTATTCAACAATATTGATCAAAGATGTGCAAATTCCCACCACCCTCGGTCCTAAGCAATGTAGAGTAGGGATAATATTGCCGCTGCTTGTGTAGGGACTAGGTTGCTCCTATTCAATTATCTGTTTGATTGAACAGTAAAGTTATAGCTCATTAACACAGACAAACATAGGATATTAGTTCCTTTCCATTTTAAAATATCACTACTAACTAAATGATCATTTTTCTCATCCAAATCACCTAGAAAGACACACAATTCACTTATAAAGTTGAACAAGCAGATTAAAAATGAAGAATAGGGGCTGAGCCCATGGCGCACTCGGGAGAGTGCGGCGCTGGGAGTGCAGCAGCGCTCCCGCCGCTGGTTTGGATCCTATATAGGGATGACCGGTGTGCTCACAGCATTCACTGGCTGAGCGTGGTGTGGCCGGTCTCAAAAAGGACAAAAAAAAAAAAAATGAAGACTAGGCTATGAGTCTCACTTTTTAAGTATTTCAAGTACAATGCATTCACAAGTATAATACACTAAAGAGAATTTAAAAGATCTGTGTTAGCACTCCAGTCCATTCATTAATGCAACATGGCAAATGCTTTTCATTTCTCAATACCTAAAGATGAGGCAGGCACAGATCCTGCCCTCAAAAAACTTAAAGAGTGTAGTAGGGGAGGTAATTTACATTTATATATAATTAAACTGAAAATTGGAATGTGAAAAGTACTATAAGGGAGGTGCAGATTAAAAATAAAAAAGAAACAACTAATTTTATAAAGTGATGAAGTTGTTTGTTACATAAATGTAGGATATTATTCATCTCTTCTGGCAATGGTCTCCCCTTGAGTTATCCCATCTGAACAGAGAGCTAACACTTTGTTATCTTCATAGATGTCACAGACAGGATATTTACAACTCCCTTTGGTGGGATTTTTATTCTAGATTTGATTACTGTTAGCAGGACAGAGGCTGGAAGCCATTAGAAAGAGGTGAAGTTGATGCTCATCTTTACTCCCATTTTTGGTGTCCCCTACTTTGGAATGTGGACCCCCACACTGGCCTCCTTCTCAGATTTCGCCTCCCCACCCCATACTCTGAATGCCTCCCAGCTGTATTCTGCTGCAGCAAAACTCCATCGCTAAAGACCCCAGGAATGCCGCTGAAGAGGACAACACGTTGACTGGAAAGGCTCAATCTCTCCCTTTTTTCTTTTTCTCAGTCTCTTGATCACTTTCTTCATTCCATCCTTCAACAATATATATTTTAACATGGTCTCCTGGGGATGAGTCCTTAACCAAAAGAAACTCCACATTAGGAGGGTTGGGAGAATGAAGTCAGGAGTCCTAGGCTCCAGTTTCAAATGAGTCACTTTAGTTAGTAACCTTGAACAAAGCCATTTATATACCTGATGGCAGACTCCCAATGTTGTGAGTATGTAATATGCAATACAAAACTCTCATGAGTTATACAAATACATTTTAATATAATCATGGGTGGGAATTTTAGTGTGGTGCAGGGGATCTTTTTGACACAAACTTTGTCTATAGTACTGTGGGTAGGGTAGGTTTGTCCTGAGGCCAGAACTGTGCCAGCAAATGGCATCTAATCCATCCTAACTAGACTGTAATAGTTTATGCAGTGGCTTGTTCAATTGTTCCTCCGACTGTGCATTGAACCTAAAATGTAAATTCTAGTCCAACTTACACTTTAGATAGTCAGGGATATGCCACAGTATTTTCTATCTAATCTCTTGCCTCTCTGCTTTAAGGCTAGTTGCACACAATAGGTTTACTTTCAACATTAAAAAGTGGCTAGATTCCCTATTTTCTGGTTCCATCTCTGGAAATAGCAACACTAGCAGCACTGAATCAAAGTGGTCCTTATTGTGACCTGTCCCTCTTTACATTGATCTCTCATCATACTAGAATAGTAAAAGCATGAACAAGAGTAAACAGCTAATGTTTGGGAACCAATTTTAAAAAGCAGGCCTTGCTATCACTTTCAAATAGCTGGCAGTTCCATATGAGGATCCAAGCATCGTTATCTTCCTTCAGCTGACCACAGGAGAGGGCCTGAAGCAGGTGATGTTTTCCTCCCACATTTCACGTGTGTACACAGGACCCTTGGAGAGGACTGTTAGCAGCTGCAGACTTTGGGGTTATCGAGGACCACAGAAAATGCCATTCTTCTCTCTCGGAATAACCAAATTTGGTCCAGTGGTCTTGACCTTTCTTGGCCTGATTTCTTTTGTTGCTGTTGTCTTCAAATTAATTCAAACCATTCTTTCTTTACATTCAGAAGTAATACATGCTAGCTGTTAAAAGCTAAAAAATACAGTAGTATGTAGAACACAAATCAAAAGACCCCTTTCACTCCTGCATTCCCTAATCCCTTTCCTCTCTTCCGAGGACAAACTTTTCTTTTTTGTAATGATCAATATGCTGATTTTATTGATTTATTTTTAATAGAAACATAATTGATTGTACATATCTGTGGGATACTCCATTGAATATTAATACCTGTGTGCAATATGTGATCCTCAAATCAGGATAATTATCATTACATAATGTGATCTTTTTTTGTGGCCCTTTACCAATTTCTCGCTAACCCCCTCTTCCCCTCCCCATTTCCCACCTCTGGTGGCCTCAGTTCCGTTCTCTCCTTTTGAAAGTTCAACAAACCATTGTGATTGTTGCATCTTTTAAATGTAACTTCTAGGCTGCTTTATGTGCTTCGAATATAAACTTAAATATATACGCACGTGTGTATGTGCTCACACATTTTTTTTGTGCATAATTCTGTGATTGTTTTATTTTATTTAATAATATATCATGGATTGGTTTCCAAGGCAATATATCTATATTTGCATCACTTTCTAACTGCTATATAGTATTACATAGAATAAATGGAAAGATGTATTACAATCTGAATTTTTATGTCTCAACAGAATCTCAGTGAGCTACTCTCATACAGGAGAAACATGCTTCTTTTGACAGAAAGAACAGCATTTTCATTGCTTCTTGATAATTACCTGGCATATATTGAGGCTAACCCAGTAAGCAGGGAAGCAGCCCAGCATTTTTTAACTCAAGAAGCTTGAGAACTCTGATGAGCCATATGAGGTAAATGGCTATCAGTGAAGGGGAATATAGTCACTTGGCAGATGTCAAGAAAAGGGCCATGCTCCAAACCTTCAAACCGTACACCTGAATTTCACCAATGAAAATTCATTCCTTTGGTCTAAACATGACCACCACTAAGCATTCTTTTAAAACATGCATATGTTTTAGGAATAAGGAACAACTTAATTTGTTGGGCGCTTTCCTTCCCAGAAAGCATGATTCAGTCTGAGAACACTGAGAGTTGCTGGTGGGAGAGGATTCTAAAACTGGGAAGGGGGAGACACCAAGAAAGAGGAGCTGTGCTGAAAAAGAACAGAGAAAAAAGCAAAAAAAAAAATCATGTGTTCCAAATTAGCTGAAGAATCAGTCACCTGCCTAGAGATGACCCCAACTGCTAAGAGCAGAAATGACCTTCAGGTGAATAAAAATAGATTTTTCAAAAGGTGGCAGATTTCCTTGGTTAACTAGAACCAAGGAGGTAAGTAGAGCAAGCAACTTATGCTCCAACACCTGGTTCACGGCAACATCACTAATCCAGTGCGGCATTCTTTCCCACCGAACCAGGACGCAGCCCTAGACTGCTTCTGTACTCAGCACCGCAGGCAGCCACGACCAACAGACCTGAGAGTTGCTGGTGGGAGAGGATTCTAAAACTGGGAAGGGGGAGACACCAAGAAAGAGGAGCTGTGCTGAAAAAGAACAGAGAAAAAAGCAAAAAAAAAAATCATGTGTTCCAAATTAGCTGAAGAATCAGTCACCTGCCTAGAGATGACCCCAACTGCTAAGAGCAGAAATGACCTTCAGGTGAATAAAAATAGATTTTTCAAAAGGTGGCAGATTTCCTTGGTTAACTAGAACCAAGGAGGTAAGTAGAGCAAGCAATTTATGCTCCAACACCTGGTTCACGGCAACATCACTAATCGTGCGGCATTCTTTCCCACCGAACCAGGACGCAGCCCTAGACTGCTTCTGTACTCAGCACCGCAGGCAGCCACGACCAACAGAGTGTAGTTGGTCCCTAAAATGAAATGCAGTTTGTCATTCAGTCACAGGAGTCACCGTCTCCANTGTAGTTGGTCCCTAAAATGAAATGCAGTTTGTCATTCAGTCACAGGAGTCACCGTCTCCATTCTTACCAACCACGAGACTGAATTTCTTAAGTAGACGTGAATTGCATAAACTTAAAGTTGCTGTTAGGGTTCTTTTTCAGCCAAGTATCTGCAGAAGAGGACACATCCCAGGGAAAACAGGAGGTCTCTCTTAATAAATAAATGAGGATCCTTTCACCCCAGATTAGAAGCTCCATGCAGGCAAATGCTTTGTTCTCCCAGTGCCAGCAGAACATCTAACTTACAGCAGATGTTAAGTTGAATGATCATTTAAATCAACTGTACAGTGGAATAGAACACACCTCTAGCAGACATTCAGTATACAGAGCTCTCAAGAATTTAAAAAAGATATTGCCTTAAAACATCTTGTTTGGATAGTGCAATCTCTGCATATATGCCCCAAATCATATATTTTTAAAAGGACCTATCATCTAAAAATAAAAGTAATGTTTTAAAATACAATAACCATCAAGGGAAACAGAGATTGAATCTAACAGGAAGAGGATGAAAGTGTCAAATCGTTGGTGGTATAAGATGGAAGGGTAGGTGAGGTTGAGCCCGGCCCTCCCAGATTCCTGAGGTGGCAAAGTCAGGGCACCCTCACAGAAGTCAGACCAGAACCGTTCTCCCTGTGGTGTCTTCAGCAAAAGCTGGCTTTCTGAGCAAGGGTATGCTGAAGAATCTTCCACCACATTTCAGGAAACTTACTTGGAGTTTCAGGGTAGAAGTCGTCCTTGTCAAAAAAATTAAGCAAATTAAAATAAAAAGCCTTAACCTAATTTGGCCAGCTTAGTTCAACTGTGTCAGAGGGAGGTTGAGCAAGTCCTTCCAGCTTGTCTGAGATGTGACAGTCATTCTCATTCTCTCTCCCTCTTACTCACTCATACACACCCACTCACGTGTACTCACACACATGCACACACCCCTACGCATACCTACACATGAATACCTACACACACCTACATGCACACACAGTCAAACCCGCAGCACTCCGTGTACTCACACACCTACACACACTCACATACACACCTGTACCCACACCCACTCACACACCTACACACTCACGTACATACCTGTACCCACACCCACTCACGCACCTACACACACATACACACCTGTACCCCCACCCACTCACACACCTACACACTCACATACACACCTGTACCCACACCCACTCACGCACCTACACACTCACATACACACCTGTACCCACACCCACACACACCTACACACACTCACATACACACCTGTACCCCCACTCACACACCTACACACACTCACATACACACCTGTACCCACACCCACTCACGCACCTACACACACTCACATACACACCTGTACCCACACCCACTCACGCACCTACACACACTCACATACACACCTATACCCACACCCACTCACGCACCTACACACACTCACATACACACCTGTACCCACACCCACTCACGCACCTACACACACATACATACCTGTACCCACACCCACTCACGCACCTACACACTCACATACACACCTGTACCCACACCCACTCACGCACCTACACACTCACATACACACCTGTACCCACACCCACTCATGCACCTACACACTCACATACACACCTATACCCACACCCACTCACACACCTACACACTCACATACACACACTGTCCTATTATAAGCCCCCAGAGAAGCAGATTCAAAGATTGCCCCCTCCTCCATCATATGATTTTCCTTTCAAACTAAAACTACTCTCTTTTGATAGAAATCTCCTTCTTCTAAAGGGACACTCTCAGAAACTCCAGGCCCCAGGGACTGTGTGGAAAACAAGTGCACACCTGCTCTGCTGCCGACCCCTTTACTGCCGCGACGGTATTAGCCTGTTCCTCCGGAGGAATTCTGGCTCAGAACTTTATAAGTAGAAAACTCAATTATGCTTCTTATGAGTTCCCTAAATTTGGAAATGGAGCTAAGTAAGGCAATACATTAGTCAATGTCCTTCTCAACCTCCTTCCCACTCATTTCTCAATCTTTTGTTTTTCCTGCTTTTTGGGGTGATTTCTTTACATCAGCAAAATTACAAACTGTAGTAACCATAAACAAAGCACCACACTGAGATGGGAAAGAGGACAAGTCTGGGGGCAAATGCCACACTTAGATGTGGGTTTCATCAGTGCATGGTTAAGGCCCCATGGGCAGGTACAGGTCCTGTGGGGGCCAAGCCAACTCCCTTCATGCTGAACGCTCCTGAAAAGTGAGCACTGTTACTGGGAGATTCCAAGGAATGAATCCATTTCCATATAGGAGATATTTAGACTTTGACTAGAATGCAAACATTAATGTCATCAGTATTGAGGGATTAGAGGGGCTTCCCAAATAATGAGTTCTAAGGAAGAAAAACACCATGGTCTAAAAGTTAAACCTTATGATCCCACATACAGGGTGATGGCAGAGATACGCAAGTCACCTGACCGAGGCTTCTGGAAGGGAAGGGAAACCTTGACTGAAATCTGCCTGAGTTTACAAATACATCCAAAGCAGGTATGATGATCACGTCTGGCCATGGAGGCAAAGAGAAGGGAGGGTCATGGAGACAACATGGGCACTGCCCTACTAGGCACTGTTCAGGTGTAAGGACCTCACACATTGTTCCCCATGGCTGGCTGGGAAGTTGAGTTGCCTGACATGTGGATTCAACTGTCCACACACAGGTGAGAGGCTGGAGTAGGAAGAGGGAGACAGAGAGAGTAAGATGGAGAACGGAGATGTGACTCTTGATCCTTCAGTCAGTCTCAGTTCTTGAGCCTCTCAGAGGGTAAGCATCTCTGTGCTTAGCATGATTTTTAGTATCTAATTACAGATATGGTTCATTTCACATGGCCCCTAAAACAGCATTCTCCAAGTGTGGCCCTTGGGTCAGCAGCATCAGTATTACCTGGGAACTTGTTCAAAATGCAAACGTGGGTCCGACCCCACACCCTAGTCCTACCGAATCAGAAATTCTGGGGATGGGAACCAACAATGTGTGTTTTAACAAGTGCTCTCAGTAATTCTGATGCACAGTAAAGTTTGAGGACCACTGCCCTAAACACAAGCCAACTACTATCATAGCTGGAGCTCCACTGAAGAAGCAGCTGGAAAAACCTCTTTTTAAATGAACACAGGACCTTCTGGTTTTATATATCAGTTCTTGGAGCTTGGTGAATTTGAGTTTGTCTTCGCATCTCTGTATATAACAAAGTCAAGTTTTTGAATCTGTGGGGCTGAAAGCTGGTCTTTGCCAATGGGAGAGAGTCACCAAGATAATGACCCACTGTTAGGCTTCTGGGGACCCCTGACCTCTCCATGTGCTGCAAGCATGTTTCCCTGGTTTGAGAGAGTTCCACACCTTGGTAACATGCTGCAGAAAGGTCCAACACACTCTTCCAAAAGACCATTCAGTACTGTATGTCATGTCATGGTAATCACATAGCCACTTTGAGGTGACAGATGGAGCTCTGTGATCCTTTGGCAACAACTAGCTAAATTGTTTTCCTGCCTTTCCTATACATTGATCTGGTGTTTGTTTCTATTCTGCTTTTGTTGTTTCATTTTCTATGCTATGCATACTCAGACTTGACTTGCAGACATCTGTGGGCAGCACAGTTGGGTATAAAAGGAAGTTATTTAATGGTGTTATTTAAGGTAAGCACTTTAGCCATGCAGTTTACAAAAGCAAATCTCTGGAGGTTCAAAGCATCAGAAAGCAAAACAACAGTTACTGACATCTCTTCAGAGGAGAGAAAGAAGCTGAGTCACTGAGCCTGCAATTCAAGAGAAGGCAAATATATCACAGAACAAAGAATAAATCTCCACCCTGGGTCACAGGACATCTCCCTCAGAGATGTTCACCAACACAGAAAGATTTGTTGCTTATGATAAAAGACATCTGTGACAAGACATACTGAACAAAGCATCATCTGACCCCTAACTAAACATAGCTTCCTTTATAAAAGGTTGTTTTTTATGTAATATTGCCAAACACTATTTCTGTAGCTCTTTTAAGAAGAGAGAGACCTGCAAGTATTATTAAATCTGTAGCAAGCATCATTCCAGTCTGTGCCTGGGAAAGCATATGACACCTACACCCTGCCTGCCTAATTTGCTACTTAGGGACAGAAACCAATGCTATTTAATTGAAATAAAACCAGTTGCACTACTGATAGCCTACCACCCTTAGTATTGTGCTAAGCATCCTGTGCCTCCAGAGGAGACAAGGTAAACAGGAGTTCAGTACCAAAATGTTTGTGTTTATAGAAGTCCATGTGAATTGGAAAGAATGTGGCAGGAGAAGAGATGAGCTTTGCTCAGTGGGTGAAATTTCACAAGGTACTTTGGCAGGAAACACAAGAAAAGCAACACAATGGATTCAAGGTTCAGTGCTTTTGAAGATAAAATTCAATCCTTCACTTCCACTTGGGATGAAATATTGGGAAGCAGCAAAGTGTCACCAGCAGGAAGGTTGATTCACCATCAGAGACAGACATATTGACTTGACCATCCAAGCCCAACTTAATCCTCCATCCCCAATTCTAAACATATAGTAGATTAGATGTATTTATGCCTTTCACAACAGGGTATTATCTATCATACTTCAGCCGTCACTTCCACTAATTACCTTTCTTACCTGTCACCTCTAAGAAGTCATCTAGGGATTACACAGACGCCATTAGAAGCAGGGACTGGGGCAGGGGGAGGGTTGTACAGGTTGTGGGGGTATGGGATTATGAATAGAGACGTCAGCTCAGTGTGGGCTAAGTGTAGGGCTCAGATTCACTTTTCTGCTTTTTTCCATGGTCCCAAAGTATGTTGGAATAGTACTTTCTGGTTGGGTTACAAGCTTTTATGGTGGCAGTCTCAGCTGCAACAGGGACCTAAGGCAGATGGCAGAGGTGCCAGCAGCATGACAGGAAGTCATAGTTGTTAAGGCAAACATCTCAAAATACATCTCCTCTTGCTCTTCCAGCTAGAAATGATCAGAGGAGTCCTTCAGCTTTCAGTAATATTAGATAAAGGACCTCTGCACCCAGAGGAAAACCTTTGCATAGGCTGGCATTTGGTTGAAGACTTTTGGCTTTGGTTTCTCAGTTCATGAATTTTGACTTGGTATTTCTGATTTGAACAAACTCTTATCAGATATTCTTGTTTTCCCTTCTTAATTGTAGGTATGGTGACTTCTGAAGCATCTTTGAGGAATGGCAAGTCTGTTTTTGTGGACCTGTCTACCATGTATTATAATGATTTATGCACCTGCCTCACTCCCCCTCACTAGACCATCAGCTCAGCATCCTCCATCTTACCCGGCACAAAACTTGCACAGGGGAAGTGTTCAACAAATACACGTTGGTTAAAGGAACACAGCAGCAAGAGTTCAGGTTCTTCTTCCCACTTTCCCAATGCTCAGAAGACATAAGACTGAGGTTTTTCTAAACCTTTATTAACCACTATTCCACATCCTGAACAATCCTGCTATAGCTGTTTCATATCTACACATCACTAGAGGGGATCCCAACGGGGCAGACAGGGAAGATGTCCTTTTGCATAGAACAGGAGCAGGGTACAATCACATCAATCATGTTATTGCTTCAGCATTGTCTTGCAGCCCAACTGCATACAGCCCTTCTGGAAAAGTGATGGTGTCTACTCCTACCTATTTCCAGGAAAGAGATTCTAAAACTTCATGCAGCCCATTCGTATATCCAAAATTTATTATGTCCCCTAGATGCAGGAGGGTGTTCTCTTCCACCTATTAGCAACAGAGACCACTTGAAGATTAATGTCTATATCAGAGGTTCTCACAGTGTGGCCCCTGGACCAGCAGCATTGGCAGTCCCTGGGAACTAGGTAGAAATGCAGTTTCGGGCCCCACCCTAGACCTATTGAATCAGAAACTCTGGGGGTGGGCCCAGCAATCTGCTTGTAACAAGCTCCCCAGGTGAATCTGATGCTCACACTAGTTTCAGAGCCACTGGTTATAGAACGGGGACTATGAGGGCCATGTGTACATATCTGTTGTCAGTTTAGAATTGCCGCTTTGTTTGATCTGTTTCCTCTGCTTATTGCTGCTTGCCGGGAAGATATATATTCACTTGAATTCCGCGGTTTGTCTGAAGTGTCCACTGAAAGGACAGGATACAATCTTCACAGACCACTGGGCTCTGGGAAGCTCAGGCTATTCGACTTGGAAGAACTACAAACAAGATCTTCGTGAAGGAATCTGTCAAGAGCTGCTCCCTTTTGTGAGGATTCTAGCAGAGACATTGGTGACAGCCGTCCACTTTTATGGATTTTAACTGAGTAATTAATAGGATAACAGTTACAAGTGCAAGTTAAGTGCATATTATTTCTACTGGATTGGGTCATAAATAAGTAATAGCTTTTGCAAGTGAATGGGAAGAGACAGTTGAAAAGAAAGACCTATTGGGAGCTGAATAAGGGAGCCCAGACTTAATTTTAAGCTCTACCTTCTCATTTTAGCAAAGCAAGCAGTTCCACAAGGGATAAGCCAAGACTGTGGTCGATTCTGTTTCACTTTATGCTTCATCTGTATCTGAACATTGACAATCTACCAAATGGAGACGTTCTCGAGACTGTCCTCCTCTCACAGAAATTAAAGGCAAAAATAACTTCAATACACCTGAGGTAAGGAGGAAGGGCGAGTATGAGCAGAGCTTGAGAAATATTCTGCAATGTAGTTACACAAAGTACTGGACGCTTTATCTTTTTTAGGGACCTGGGCTAACTCCTGCCCCAGCCACAAATTCCAGGGCTGCTCCGGCAATCAAGAGGACTCTCACCTGTTCCAAATCAATTCAGGGCCTCAGTGCATCACTTTTGTTATGCACTTTTGTCTCCAAAAGCCCCTTCCCCCATAAAAAAATAAAAATAAAAATGACATTTTATGACTTTGTTGGTATAAAGACAAAGATAATTCAGGCTGGATTTCATTATTATATATTCATTATTATTTTGTTCATTTTTCTTTTGGATTTGAAAAGGAATTGAAATTAAAATAACGTAGTGGGTCCCTAAAAGTACTGTGGGCCTGTAGTTTCCTAGGGCTGCTGTAACAAAATACCATAAATGAGGTACCTTAAACAACTGAAATTTATTGTCTCATAGATCTGGAGGCTGGAAGTCCAAGATCAAGGTGTTGGTAGGGCCGTGCTCCCTCTGAAGGTGCTGGGGAAAGACCTGTTACTGGCCTCAGTCCTAGCTTCTCGTAGTTCTTGGTCTAGTGGCAGCATAACTCCAGTCTTCGCATGGCGTTCTCCCTGTGTGCGTGGCCGTCTTCAAATTTCCCCTTTTTATAAGGACACCAGTCATATTGGATTCGGGGCCCACCCTACTCTGGTATGACCTCATTTTAATTTAACTAATGACTTTGAACGGCCTTATTTCCAAATATGATGTACCGGAGATTATAATTTTAGCATATGAATTTTGGGAAGTGGATAGAATTCAAACCTGGGCCCTCGGTCCTGTGTCTAATGGATGGGTCACCTCTGCAAGGCCTTCTCTAGGATTCTGAAGGCAGAGGAAAGTCTGGGGCCTTCAGCTGCATCAGAAATTAGATGAAGTTTGGAGTGGTGGGGGGAGGGAGAGAAATAAGTGTTTTGTTTTGTTTTTAAAGGAAATAGTCCAGGATTCAAACACACTTCAAGGATGATTCTGTATGGACTGAATCAGTCTGGAAGGTTAACGTCTCCCAACACCCCGCTTCACATGGGTCCAGCCTGAGTGCTAAACCTGCTGGGGGACCTCCCAGGCCCCGCTCAGAAGCGACTTCAAGGATGATTCTGTATGGACTGAATCAGTCTGGAAGGTTAACGTCTCCCAACACCCCACTTCACATGGGTCCAGCCTGAGTGCTAAACCTGCTGGGGGACCTCCCAGGCCCTGCTCAGAAGCAAGCCTTCCTCCACCCCAAGGTTTTCATCCTGCATGGTTACTGCTTGTCTCTTGCAGCTGAGCCCTCCTAGGAATTGAGGAAGGAAACAATTTCTTTTTCTTTAAATCTGATTTCCACTGAAGCAATATACTTCTCATGTTCTTTTTCCCATATTAATTTTTTTTTTCTTACTCCCTTGCAAGAACATTCAACTTGCTCCTAGGTCTTAACTGATGATCCAAAAAACAATTTCTTTTTCTTTAAATCTGATTTCCACTGAAGCAATATACTTCTCATGTTCTTTTCCCATGTTAATTTTTTTTTTCTTACTCCCTTGCAAGAACATTCAACTTGCTCCTAGGTCTTAACTGATGATCCAACACAGAGGGGGAAGAAGAAGTTTCCTCTAAAGAAAGATCTGTCCATCTCCCTTGGACACTAA
>NW_007728183.1:2420-9893 GCF_000696425.1 Galeopterus variegatus | reverse complement strand
ACAGAGGGGGAAGAAGAAGTTTCCTCTAAAGAAAGATCTGTCCATCTCCCTTGGACACTAACATTTTGTCTCCTCACATGACTCCTCTCTTCTATTGGAAAAGAGAGAAAGAGTGAGGGAAACTGGAAAGGATACCTGAGATTATCACTCCTTTATTTTGCTTCAATTTTGTAAAGTTACTATCAGTCCATCCAACAAAGGCCTCTGAATTCTTTCTCAGTCCACGGCTCAATGGTTTAATTCCCAAAGGATTCTACAAACCCAAATGATGTACGCATTACCCTCTGCCCCGCCTTCCCCCTCCCATTCAGAAGAAAAATCACTTCACACAAAAACAGCCAAATAAAGCAGCACAGCCCAAGGGGGCCCATAAAGCAAGAGCTGAAACAATACATGAACTTTGTCCATTTAAATTGCAAAAGCTCCAGCTCCATCGCAGACACACAATTGGGTCCGGCAAAACCATTTACAGTCCTGGATGTGAACTGGAGCCTAAGACATCATTAGAGGCACCAATGACAATGCCACTTAGGCCATGTCGAAAGCTGAACTGTCTCTGCAAAATGGTTCTCTGAGTGAGCAGAGGTAAATACAGATATGGCTTTGAGGGTGTGCATGCCAAAAAGGGAGAGTTTGGTGTTTACGTGGAGGAGCGGTTGAAACCACCCCAGGAAGGCTTTTTCTTTCAGCACAAATTATAATAAAATAACAACAGTGGTACGCTGAGCCATAAGTCTTTTAGTTTTTGTTAACTTAAAAAAAAAAGGTGGGGGCCGGCCCAGTGGCGCACTGCTACAGTGCGCCGCTTGGGAGCGCGGTGGCAATCCCGCCGAGGGTTCGGATCCCACATGCAGACCGGTTCCCACTCACTGACTGAGCAAGGTGCGGGCGCGACACCGAGGGTTGCAGTCCCTTTGCCAGTCCCGGTCCGGTACGGGTGCAACACTGAGGGTTGTGATCCGTTGCCGGACACGANGAAAAAAAAAAAAAAAAAAAAAAAAAAAAAAAAAAAAAGGTGGCATTGCTAGGAACTTATGCAAGACCAAGGGATGTGTTTCTTTTAACTGTTCTACTCCTAACAGAGCCTCTCTATCACTGGTGGTTTCATGACCACATGGAGAGAGCCAGAAGAATTCTACTGGTTCAGCTCTGCTACCAACAGAGTGAGTTTGCTTACCTACCAGACTCTCCTGAAAGGTTGTGCAAACCCCGGGTGAGAGAGCAGCTATGGCACTTTTTGAGCCCACACTCAATTCGCCTGTGTGTCCTGCATGGTGTTCAGCAACTGAAAAATATAAGCCCTAGGCATTCTGCTTGGTGGTGGTAATGGTGTGGTTTAGAATGAACGGACATTCTATGCTCCAGGTTGGTATATGATAAACTGCTTGAGGTATTCCCAAAATCCTGTCCAAATGCCTCGACTAATATACAGAGCTGACCATTAGCAATTAATGTGGGATGGGGGAGAAAGTTCGGTGAACCAATAACTCGAATTCAATTCCCAGCCAGAAACTTCATGCTGCACAGAGGACAGTGTCCTGAGGAACAGAGGCTTCTGCTTAATATGACCGCAAGGCTTTCTTAACCTTGGAGGAGCTGCACACACTCGCAGACCTCTCCCTTCCTGAAAGGAGTAAGACTGTTTACTGTCCTTTCATATGCTCTCTGATAACATGGGATTCAACAGGCTACGGGCTTCAGGGGTTCTTTCTTGAGGCTACAATAGCCAAGATCAGGGGAAAGGGAGATGGGTAAATGCCTCCTGGGGAGAGTGTCCAGAGAATGGAGTAAGGCGGAGGATAGGGTGGGACCAACTGAAAATTCTCATCAACATTGCTCAGAGAGGCATGTTCCAGGGCAGAGATTGCTGCTAGGCTGGTTCTTCCCTGTCTGGCCCTGGAAACGTGGAGGCTTACACCTTGGGTATTGAGTAAACACCCCATAATTTAGTACAGCAGGTCTAGTCCCCCAGCCATACAGTAGAGACCTGGGAGCCGTGGTTTCCTTGGCCTGACTCCAGAGAGTTGGCTACGTGGGTCTAGTCCTGTCCCTTGAATTCCATCCTTAGAGCCTCACGGGCCTTGTCACTGTCTTCCCCTCTNCTGAGTTTCAGAAAAGTAAGTTAGTCATTTTTGGGTTTGATGGGCAGGTAATAATCAGAATTATTTTATTCTACTGTCGTCCATGCATTTGAGCCTGCATGGGTTCAGCCGCCAATGGTGACACATGCTGTGCTCCTCGGCATCATCTACACATCTGAGTTGATTTGTCCAGTCAGAGCTGAGGCCCCACACGGAGAATGCACGTTTCTGTCTCTGTGCCACTTTTCTCCCGCTCACCCTCTGACCTTTAAATAGTAATTCCAGGTTCATGCAAAGACCACTAAGTACACAGAGCTGACCATGCTGTCACTATCCATGTTCTAGCATGTAGAAGGGGATGTCCCACCAAAGGCAGAGAAGGGGTATAGGAAGCCAGAAGATGGGGTAAGATAGGCCCTTCTCACCTGCCAGGAGTATCCACTGTTGGCTGCATCCGAATTCAATTCCCAGCCAGAAACTTCATGCTGCACAGAGGACAGTGTCCTGAGGAACAGAGGCTTCTGCTTAATATGACCGCAAGGCTTTCTTAACCTTGGAGGAGCTGCACACACTCGCAGACCTCTCCCTTCCTGAAAGGAGTAAGACTGTTTACTGTCCTTTCATATGCTCTCTGATAACATGGGATTCAACAGGCTACGGGCTTCAGGGGTTCTTTCTTGAGGCTACAATAGCCAAGATCAGGGGAAAGGGAGATGGGTAAATGCCTCCTGGGGAGAGTGTCCAGAGAATGGAGTAAGGCGGAGGATAGGGTGGGACCAACTGAAAATTCTCATCAACATTGCTCAGAGAGGCATGTTCCAGGGCAGAGATTGCTGCTAGGCTGGTTCTTCCCTGTCTGGCCCTGGAAACGTGGAGGCTTACACCTTGGGTATTGAGTAAACACCCCATAATTTAGTACAGCAGGTCTAGTCCCCCAGCCATACAGTAGAGACCTGGGAGCCGTGGTTTCCTTGGCCTGACTCCAGAGAGTTGGCTACGTGGGTCTAGTCCTGTCCCTTGAATTCCATCCTTAGAGCCTCACGGGCCTTGTCACTGTCTTCCCCTCTTCATCATTCATGTGGGAGGCCTCAGCAGCCTTACTTTCCTTGTCTTCTTTCCTCTTCCTGCGTGGCCACAGCTGACCCCCTCACTTGTCTCAGAACAACTGTGCAAATCTCACTGGGAACCGATATGCCACTCCTTGCCAATTCCTCAGGACAGTGCCTGTGACTTCCTTCCCTCCTAGCTGAACAAAAGTTTCTCTCACAGCATTTATGTAACTTCCGAATCTGACCTCCTCCAGGAAGCCATTCTAGATTGATTAGAGAGAAATGCAAATGATTTCCATGGCCCCAACTGGACATATACACATACATAATTCTAGGAGTTACTAGCCTTGTCGCCAACAGCCACCAAGTGAAAATAACTTTCATGTTTTACTGATTTTAAAAATGTTACATGCTCGGGGCCGGCCCGGTGGCGCACTGGATAAGTGCGCCGCTTGGGAGCGTGGCGGCGCTCCTGCCCGAGGGTTTGGATCCCACATACAGACCGGTTCCCGCTCACTGGCTAAGCGAGGTGCGGGCGCAACACCGAGGGTTGCAATCCCGTTGCCGGTCCCCCGGTCCGGTACGGGGGCAACACTGAGGGTTGCGATCCTTTGCCGGACACGGAAAAAGACAAAAGACAAAAAAAAAAAATGTTACATGCTCACAGTAAACAGTTGGATATGGAAATGCAGAAACCTATCTAGAAGAATGCGGAAATCATACAAACTCACTATACACAGGTAACTTCATTGTTTGAGGGGGGGTAAGTTTTTTAAAATTTATTTTTAATTGACAAGTGAAAATTGT
Source organism: Galeopterus variegatus (assembly GCF_000696425.1). Lineage (NCBI taxonomy): Eukaryota > Metazoa > Chordata > Mammalia > Dermoptera > Cynocephalidae > Galeopterus > Galeopterus variegatus. The sequence continues at coordinate 5,956 of NW_007728183.1, read as the reverse complement.
GTATATTTATGGTATACAGCATGATGTTTTAATATATTTATACATAGTGGAGTGGCTAAATCAAGCTATTTAACATACCCCTTACCTCACACAGTTATTTTTTGTGGTAAGAACACTTAGAATCCACTCTTTTGGCAATTTTCAAGTATACAATATATTGTTATTAACAGTAGTCAACATGATGTACAGTATATCTTTTTAACTTATTTCTCCCAACTAACTGAAATTTTGTGTCCTTTGACCAACATCTCCCCAACACCTCCACCCTCCAGCCTCTGGTAACAACATTTCACTCTCTGCTTCTAAGAGTTCGACTTTTTTAGATTCCACATATAAGTGAGATCATGCAGTATTTGTCTTTCTGTGCCTGACCTATTTCATTTAGTATAATGTCCTCTGGGTTCATCCATGTTATTGCAAATGACAGGATTTCCTTCTTTTTTAAGTCTGAATATAGTATTCCATTATGCATGCACACCACATTTTCTTTATCCATTGATGGGCACTTATGTTGATTCCATATCTTGGCTATTGTTAATAATGCTGCAATAATGAGAGTGCAGATGCACAGAAACTACTTATATGACACACTTCTTTACATAAATACACTTACTCTTGACTAATATTGGCTCTATGACACAGGCATAAATTAAACGGGCTAATTTCCAAAGCAAAAAGTAAGTAGCTACTCATTAATTAGTCCTGTTTACATTCCTACCATGAAAGGATCATTTTTATCCTTAAGTGGAAACCTTAATCTTGACTACAACTATCATAAGAAAACATTCAACAGAAGCAGCATATCTACTGGTAGTAGGGGACGAGTGAAGTTCAATCCCATTATCACTTTGCTGTAGACACTGCTGAGGCTAATAAAGATGGAAAACATTAGTTTGAGTAAAAGAGTGACTGAGGTTGGCAAAAGAAGCATAAACAAGGCACAATGAGTGAATCTGTTAATCTTTCTGCCCATCTCCGGACAGCATGAGTGTGATTAAAAGCCAACATACATTTATTTAGTTTCTTAGGGCTTGCAACCTGTTTTTGCATGTAGGAGTTTTCTTCAACAGTCCCTTGAAAAACCTGGAGTGTCTGAATACCAGAGACAAAGGGAAAGGCCTGATTGAGTAGTGACTCCAGGACTAGAACCCATGTCTTAAGGCTCTTTTCCTTCAACTTTCTCTATATACGTGAGAGTGAGGGAGGGAGAATATTTTGGAATACTAGCCGGAGACTCAACAAGGTCTGTGAAAGAAGGAGGTAGGGGCTTATAGAGAAAAAGAGAGGATCTTCTATGAACTAGTAGACATTTGATGGAAGGAGAAATGTAGAAAAGCACAGAGGGTACAAAACACATCTGGAAAATGAACAGTGAGATTGGGAAGAGAAGAAACAGTTGGTGTCGCGCCTTAAAAACTAACGCCACCTTAAGTGAAATTACAAGCAGTGCCATTATGGGCCCACAAGGGCGTATTAATGTGGCAGCCTAAGAAGGCGCCAGGAGGAAGTAGGGTGGGGGTGTCTGCTGGAACCTTGCCTAAGCCCTTATTGGCCAAATACGCCCTTCCACGCTCGAGGTTGCAATAGCTAGGCATTGAGACAGGATGCATGCTCTCTTGACCTTTAAGCTGATAAGATTATGTACAAAAACCTCCCCTCCCTATCTGCCTATAAAAGCAAGTGCTTGTGTGATAATAAATGGAACTCCCTGGACAGAACCCCCACCGTGTCTGAGTGTCCTTTAACCGGGCTGGGTGGGGCCGGCGGTTGTGCTTACCTCTCTTCACGGCTCTCTTCCCCCTTCTCCTTCCAAAGGGGACTGGAGGGAAAGAGGAATCCGGGCCATTTGCTCGTCCACCCGACAAGTTGGTATAAATGCATGCAGACAACTCAGAAAGTGATGCTAAGAGTTGCAAACTGCCATAACCTGGAAGGAATATTTCACTTTAGAATTGACAAGGCAGCTTAGGGGTAGGGCCAAAAGTAAGTAGCTACTCATTAATTAGTCCTGTTTACACTCCTACCATGAAAGGATCATTTTTATCCTTAAGTGGAAACCTTAATCTTGACTACAACTATCATAAGAAAACATTCAACAGAAGCAGCATATCTACTGGTAGTAGGGGACGAGTGAAGTTCAATTCCATTATCACTTTGCTGTAGACACTGCGGAGGGTAATAAAGATGGAAAACATTAGTTTGAGTAATAGAGTGACTGAGGTTGGCAAAAGAAGCATAAACAAGGCACAATGAGTGAATCTGTTAATCTTTCTGCCCATCTCCGGACAGCATGAGTGTGATTCTAAGCCCAAATTTCTAGTGAGGCTCAGCCAGGCACATCTTATGCACTGCCTGCCTTGGTTTGAGGGTCTGAGGCTGCTGTCTCTATGTCATATGCATCTGTGACAAGGAAAAAAGTGATGTGTAGCTCCCTTTGCCTCTAGGGAGAAGGCAGCCTCAGTCCAATGTGACCCTGGGCCTTGTTGTTCTAATCAGAGTAATGGGTTAGGATGGAGGAGAAAAACAAAGGAAGTCAAGACTATGTGACTGGTTTACACTGGGGAAACCAGACTCGTGGAAGAGGAAATCCTCCTTCTGGAAGGTAAGGGGCAGGCAGGAAAAATCAAGAATCAGAAGGCACTAGGTTTGAGAAAATGTTGGGAGAAACTTCTTTTTTGTGAGGAGGGGGAGTGATTAAGGCAGTTGTCATATTGTGATGGGCAGGGTTTTGAGGAGATAGATGGATAAGGAGATTTTTCAGATAATCTGCTGTATGTTGTAGATGGAACCCTTCCATTAGCATTTTCTGAAAGACTTTTAAAGATATGAATTGCTTTTAAATTCTTTTTGGAAGTCAATGTGTGCTTCTTTGGAAATGCCACTGTGCTGACACTGAGGACATGACACAGGTTACATAAAAACACTGGCGTTGTTTGATTTGGGTTCTCAGTTTCTACAGGGTAGGGACCTACATCCATGTGGCTAATTTTGTTATATCCTTGTCATTGGTACAAATGCTCTGAAGTAGGAACCTGAAGCCCTGGATTAGAGTCCTGGTTCTCCTGTGTGGCCCAGCACATGTCACCTAACCTCTCTGAGCTCAGTGTCCTCACAAGTAGACTGGGGCAATGATGATGATAGCAGCCTGCACCTTGGACTTCTGTAAGGATCAAGTGAGATAAGTGCTCTATGTGCTATAAAGAACTACAAAATCATTGCTTAGCATGGCCTCTTGTACAGCAGGATATTCAGCATCTCACTGTCACTCTTGGTGACAATGGTGGCGGGGGTGGCTCCAGTGCTGTTTCTGCTCAGGGCTATTAGCGATTCTTCTTTACCCCTTCCTGGTATCTTCTCTGAGTTCGGAGCCAGGGAGGAATAAACTCAACCCTAGGAAACCTACTGAGAAATGGGCAACTTCCCCAACTCATTTCACCTGGAGCCTCCACCACTGATTAAATGGAAATGCTGGAGGGCGTGATGGGCCCAGGCCAGGATTCTGTTGAATCCAGCCTATGCCCAGCCATCGCACCCTG
>NW_007728183.1:934-1819 GCF_000696425.1 Galeopterus variegatus | reverse complement strand
GCGTGATGGGCCCAGGCCAGGATTCTGTTGAATCCAGCCTATGCCCAGCCATCGCACCCTGTGCCGATGGTGACTTCACCTGCTGGCTCCCATCTCAATGGATGGCTCTTTCTGAAAGGCCATTTTGTGACTTGTCTTGGGAGAACTTCATTCATGCTGGCTCAAGTTCTTTCTCCTTTTGCTCAAATTAACCCTACTCAGCCCAAAGCAGTCAAAAAAAATTTGTGTGAGACAGCAGTGAGTAAAAACTGTGCACACTCCAGATTTGTTTCCAGGGGAGTTTGCTCTGCTTTCCAGGATACCAGCAGAATCTTGTCCAACCACAGAGGCCACTGCTAGGCTGGAGCCGAGTATCCACCTCTGTGTAGGTCTCTCCCCACGTGCTCCTGTTTCTCCCAGGACCTGTGCCTTCCGATGGAAAGGAAGTCATATAAATGTCTATTTCAGCCTCAGAATCAGATACCTTCTTTTTGTTTGTAGTAGCTGAGATCAAAAGCCTGGCCTATTCCCTTTGCTCTGAGGCAAGAGTCCTTGCAACTGATTTTCCTAAGAGGCAGCCCAGAAGCTGGTCAACAAAGGCTGGCTTGCTTTCTTTTCCTCAGCATGGCCAGTTCTGCCCTTGCCCTGCGCCAAGCCAGCAGAAACGAGGGCCCAAAGCTGCACTAAGACCTTGCATTAAGACACAAGCAACTCAATCTACTTTCCTGGCCACCTCAATATATCTGTCTTGTCAGCCTGTGTCTCAACCTCTTAAGCAATTCCAGCTGCTGAGCCAAGTCTGTGGACATAGTGACATTTGGTTTCTGTTAAAACACAACAGATCAGTGTGTTCACCTGCTTCGTTTTTTCCCTTCTGTACAAGGAGTTGGACAAAGGCAGCCAAAA
>NW_007728183.1:0-596 GCF_000696425.1 Galeopterus variegatus | reverse complement strand
AAAACTGGTACTGCTGATTTGGAGATTTCCCATTCTGTTTCATGACTTCATGCCTTGGCCTGGTGTCTGCTGGGTCTTCCAAAGCCACTTTATTTCCTGTGTATTTCCAGCACTCAGCCAAAAAGAATGTACAGTATGAAAAAAATGTCTACTACCCTCAACTGCAGACCCTCTGGAAAAAAATATCTGTAGGGCATTTAAATAAAAGAAATAATTATAACCTGCTGAGTGCCTTACAGAATCTATGAAACTCGACCTTTTCCAAAATATCATAGTATTTCCTGTCGCTTCTGTAGGCTAAGCCTTCATAGATTTACAAATATGTGTCCAACACAGTCTCCGGGCTCCATCTTTTAAATCCAAAAGTCAGGTTTGAAAAGCACAAATACATCCTCTTGGAAGACAGTATCTCAAAAGGTGTTAAGCTAAAACCCAGCTGGAAAAATACAGGCTGCCAGCTGTTGGGGGTGGTGGGCCACATACATTTTTTAATTTTTTTAATGAATGGAAGTTTGATTTTCCAGTTTGCTGCCCAGTCATAGCTTTTCAGATGCCAAACATGCCAGTTATGCCCTGCAGATGTGTACAGTTGCAGC
>NW_007728182.1:326855-327357 GCF_000696425.1 Galeopterus variegatus | reverse complement strand
AAAGGCAATTATAGCATATGAATTAGAAATATAGAGATTAATACCACAAGACACAGCTAGAAAAGATAAATATAACTGCCTGTAGGAATCAGGACTAAAGGAGGGGAAGGAGTGGGGCAGTTAATTACAATTTTAAATACAGGCAATTCTTTGCACAGTAGTGCAGGACCGTAACAATAACTGTAAGCCAAAAGTGGGCAAAACAATCTCAATAATCTATGTGAAAAATCACAATTGATCTTTAGCCTTAAAAAATTGTTGTCTAAACATTAAAAACTCTGTCAGTTATAAATGCATGGGAAAATAAAAACCATTAAAACAATTTATTAAATAAATATTTATTAATATTTTATAAATTTATAAAAGTATATATTTTTACTAAAATTTTAAAGAACAATTATGTTTTTATATATGATTTAAAATTATTATATATAATAGTAATATAATTAATATTTTAAATATAAGATTAAAATGTGTATATTTAATTAATAAATACATTTTT